>NC_068985.1:35754036-35779322 GCF_001194135.2 Octopus bimaculoides
AGCACGTGGTCATATTATTTATATCCTACAATGAATTACAGTATGTTTTATTCAGCTGCCATCATTGAAAGACGTTCAAAACACTTCTCAAATTCTATGCAATATTTTCTATAAGTATTTCATTTTGTTCACTTCCATTTTCATATAAATCAACCCTCGTCTGCGTGTGTATAAATCATGGTGTACCTATGTGCATAAGCATGTGGGGGTACATACATACATACCTAAATACATACATAGATATTTATTTCTTTACTGCCTACAGTGGGCTAAATGTAGAGGGGACAAACAAGGACAGACAAAGGGATTAAGTCGATTACATCGACCCCAGTGCATAACAGGTATTTATTTAATCAACCCCGAAAGGATGAAGGGCAAAGTCGACCTCAGCGGAACTTGAACTCAGAACATAACAGCAGATGAAATACCGCTAAGCACTTTGTCCGGCATGCTAACAATTCGGCCAGCTTGCCGCCCTTCATACATAGATATGCGACTGTGTGTGTGTACAATGATGGATTCGAGGGTTTCGTATATCTACAAGTTGATTTCTTAATTTTACCAGAGTATAAATACCTATAATGGTGATATTTAAAAAAAAAATCTAACTTACAAATTTCCCAATAACCAAGTTCAGTCAAACACTTACAAAGTTTAATTCAGTTCAGTTAAAAAGCACAGGTAAGCAATGCATTGTAAGCCACACTATAATTTGCGAAAAAATTTATCTTCACACAGGATGTGCATCGCCCCTCCGATGCCTGTATTTTTCATTATTCTATAAAATGCTCCTAAACTGAGAATTTCCAAAATACACAACAAAACATCTTCAATGATTTATTATTAGCTAATAGTCCAACACCATAATATCATTACACCATAAAGGTATTGAACCTCTGATTATATGTTCAATTCAGACCTTACATGTCCATTGTATTGTACTTAGGCAAAGCTTAAATCTGCTTCCTTCAATCTGGCTGCTTGAAAATACAAATTCAGAAACAAGCAGTTAGGAGTAGGAAAGGTATTAAGTTGTAAAATCTTGTTACAATAGTTTGTATATCATCATCATCATCATCGTTTAACGTCCACCTTCCATGCTAGCATGGGTTGAATGATTTGACTGAGGACTGGTGAACCAGATGGCTACACCAGGCTCCAATCTGATTTGGCAAAGTTTCTACAGCTGGATGCCCTTCCTAGCGCCAACCACTCTGAGAGTGTAGTGGGTGCTTTTACGTGCCACTGGCACGAAGGCCAGTCAGGCAGTACTGGCAACGGCCACACTCAAAATGGTGTATTTTACATGCCACCTGCACAGGAGCCAGTCCAGCGGCACTGGCAATGACCTTGCTCGAATGTTTTTTTCATGTGCCACCAGCACAAGTGCCAGTAAAGCGACACTGGTATATATCTACATTTAACTAAACATAATTTTAACTCGCATCATACTTGTTAAAAACCAGGTCTCACTCTACCTTCACAAAGAACTTAACGAAATAGAACAAGACAACTTGAGGAAATCCTTAGAGATTCAGTGAGATTGAAACCAAAAATAGGAGAAAAAAGACAGAAAAGTGATGACATTTAAAGAAAAGTGAAAAGAGAAAGAAGAAAAATTGTTACAGTCTTTCAATCTTCGACAATGTCAGACTGTAGTCATGATAACAATTTCAGATGTAACTTTGCATAATTTCATAAATAAATGATAAAATGAGAGGAAAGCATCACAACAACAAGATAAATATAAAACCCAAGTTCTATAATGCATTAGATACTTGGGAACAATTTGAAGATTGCATCTTTATTTCAAATATCTAAGGTAAATCAGTCTAATGTAGCCCAACTTTTATTGAACCAACTCATGGGATAATGTAGTTATAGCACTACAAAACAAAACACTCACCAATTATACTGTACTGCTACTGTTTACAGAAGTGAACTGTACAACACATAGTACAACTTACATGGAGATAAACGAGAGTTAAATGACTGGACTATGGATATTACATTATATAAATGATGGGGCACGAAAAAAGCTCTTTTAGTCAGAAAATCAAGACTTGACAAGCTGTGGCTCTAGTTTTACATCCCAAATCAATGTATTTTTCCCCATACTTACTTGCAATAATTGTAGTAGACTTCTGTAGTACACTGCCTGAATCCCAATACTCATTATACTGAAGAGTACCACTCACAAACACACGGTCTCTAAAAAGAAGAAAAGGGATTACTTGAAAGATTCGTATACAGTATTTGTGTGTATGAGGTTCTAAGTAGTTAAATGTTTAAAAACATCTTTGTAAAACTGTGTGTGGTTATGAGATAAGAATCAAGTTTCAGTAAATATCATAACTAAAGATCAATATCAAACTTATTAGTTCTTATCAATCAGAGAGGTATTACTTAGCAAAATGGCCTTTAATCTGCAATGTTAATCTAGCAGTGAATTGTTAGCATCAGAAGAAGAAACAATGTGAAGCATGGTAAATTGTTTCCAAAGTTCTCAACATTATATGTAAATTCTTCTGATTGAAATAATCTATCCAGTACAGTATTTCAATGTCTTGGCTATCTCTTGGATCATGAACTTTTAATATACATTTAAGAAAGGGTTCAAACAGCAGAAGTAGACTCTGACTAAAGCTGGGTTTGTATCTTGGTTTCAGCTCCCATTTGTAATCATTTCATTATCAATCCGAATTTCTGTACTTTGAGTTCAAACGCCACCAAGGTCAGTTTTACCTTTCATCATTTCAAGATGGATGAAATAAAGATACCATTCCATTCTGGAATGGTGAAATTTTAGTGTTAAACAAGAAGACAAGCGATCCAGGCTATTTGCTGCTTTAGGTCTTTAACCCTTTAGCATTCAGATTACCCTGTCAAACAATGCTTATTTAGTCACATTGTTTTGAATTATGTAATATCTCGTAGCTTCAAGATTTCGATCAGGTGACTGCTAATTTTTAGAATGACATTATAGTATAGGTGTGAGAGTGTAGGATCTGGATGGTTTGAACATAAAACAGGTTGAATATTTGAGCTGGATACAGCTGGTTTAAATGTTAAACGATTAGACATAATCCATCGCTCATTTATATACCACTTGATCCTTAGGTGCCTTAGTGGACTTAACTCTGTCACAAACTTTTCAACATAGTCTATGGTTTGAGGATAACTACTTACTTTACTCTCACTAGTTTTGGTGTCAAGAAAAAGCAAACAGTCATAGATTCTACCCTTTGCTGACTACACAGTAAAACTATAAATTTACATTGGTAATCCCTTCCCAATAAATTTAAAGCTATATGTAAAGAGATTAATCAAATATCAAGGCAATAAGAAAGCCTCTACGAACTTTGCTATAAATTTTCCATCCAAGAAATGTTTCTGTGTATCCTAAAGGTATCTATGTATAGTGCACTACTTTGGATAGGTGTTTAGCATCAAACACAGATAGGACACGAAGTATTAATACTATATTAAAACTGAAACAGTACATCTTCAAAATGAGTGTAGCATTCACAAACCATCGAATGAAACAGAACTTGGGAGACTGTTTACATTCAGTGAATGACACAATAAAAAGTAAAAGTTACAAATTGGTAAACCTTTATGAAAAATTTCTAAAATTACATTGTAGTCATATAATCATCAAGCAAAAATCTCTCTCTTACACTTTAAAGATAATAAAAAAATGAATAAGACAATTTACCCTTTCTTTATATATGCAGCAACTTTGTCTCGAAGTCCAGCTTTAAACACACTGACACGGTGCCATTCTGTCCTAGATATGGTTTCTCCTAATTCAAAAATATAAATATTAATATATCAAAATGTCTTATCATTTATTTTTCTTTTATTATCTTCACATAACTTAATAACTCATACAAGGCAAATTTTCACAAGTATACTAAAACACTATCAAGTTACCACTCAATTACTGAAATCAAATAGCTTGTGGGACGAGAAGACAAATATTTGATTTGAGTTCTTCTCTGGTGAGTAAGGTCTCATTGATATAACAGTTATACAACTCAGAGACAGGACTGGTGAATTAGCCAAAAAATTAGGCCACATTATGACCAACAAAGAAGCTAATATAACAGTGGTTTGCTTGATAATCTGCTACTAAATAACTCACCATACAAAGAGAAACAGTTAAACTGAAGGTAAATACAACTAGTCATAACAGTGAAACTTTCATATTCTTTTCTTTTTACTCATTTCCTTTCCTTTTTTCTTTATTGCTCTGTCTTTGTAAACTTTATAGAACTGCTTATTGAAGTTGTTTGCATGTCCTGTATAGCTCCTCTAGGTGTAGGCATGACTGAATAGTTAAGAAGCCTGCTTCCCAACTATATGGTCTCCAGTTCAGTCCCACTGCATGGCACCTGGGGCAAATGGCTTCTACTATAGCCCTGGGTCGACCAAAGTTTTGTTACTGGATTTGATAGGCAGAAACTGAAAGAAGCCCATCATATATAAGTATGTGTGTGTGAGATTGTGATGACAGCAAACAAGCTTCACCATCATACAAACAACATCACTCGTTACCAGCCTTCCATGAAAAATGTGTCTGGCTACGGGAAACAGATGAGGGTCAGTAACAAGAAAGGCATCTGGTCATAGAAAATTTGATTCAACAAATTTTGGCTGACAAATATAGATTTAACCTCTCTCGGACCTGGGTTTCTATGTCTAACTTTGCCCTCCACCTGGGTTCCTGAGCGAAAAAATAAATAGTTTCATATACAGCTCAGAGTAATGATTGCAGGCAAACTAATGGATAGAATCACAAAAAAAAATTCAGAATATCAATAATAGGCCTTTCATTCAAATACTGTATTTGTTAGGCAAATTAATGGACAGTGTTACAAAAAAATCCAAGAGAATAAAAATAATAGGTCTATCTCTCAACTACAGTATTTGTTCACCGTAATTGCTACTTTCCTCATCACTTTCACCAGTTTGATTGTCCAAAATTCTCTCATGTTTATTCCAAAGAATAGATATCATCAATAATTTCTTCAACTGTAAAAAGTCTAGGCCTTGCTCATTTACAAGACCAAGTGCTGGATTCATCACACATTTGTTTCTTCACAAAATCATTTTTTTAAAATCAAAAACGAAAGTAACAACAGCTATACCATTGTCAATGAGTTCTAAACACATTTGACAACAAAGCTTGCAATGTGATCAGGTGTCTAATTTTAGTATTTTATCTTCTTTTTCTACATCTGTTGTTCATTACTGCTTTAGTGGGAACCTGGCAGTGATGACACTTAAGCTATTTCTGCCATAACAGGAACATGGTGCGATGGTTAAATCAGAAATATCCCCCTAAGATGAAAGATCCTGAAAATTTATTATGATTTCATTGACAAATTAAAAAGGTGATATCTCAGCATTGTAACAACCCTTTCCTGGAAACTTCAAACAATTACAACCTTTAAGCAATCCAAAACATATTCTTGTAAGTAAAACAGCATATATATATATATATATATATATATATATATATATGTAGAAACTCTGCCAGATCAGACTGGAGCCTGGTGCAGCCATCTGGTTTGCCAGTCCTCAGTCAAATCGTCCAACCCATGTTAGCATAGAAAGCGAACGTTAAACAATGATGATGATGATACATATATATATTACTTGATTCAATCATTAGGCTGTGGCCATGCTGGGGTATTGCCTTGAAGAATTATTAGTTGAATGAATCAACACCAGTACCTTTTTGTTTCAAGCCTGGTACTTATTCTATCAGTTTTTTTTTTTGCCGAACTACTAGATTACGGAGACATAAACACACCAACACCAGTTGTCAAGTAGTGTGTTGGGGACAAACACAAACACAAAGTCACACACAAATATATATATATATATATATAGAAATATATATATATATATATGATAGGTTTCTTTCAGTTTTTGCCTACCAAATCCACACACAAGGTTTTGGTCACCCCAAGGCTATAGTAGAAGACACCTACCCAAGGTGCCATGAAGTGGGACAGAACTCATGACCATGTGATTGGGAAGCAATCTTCTTACCACACAGCTACACCTTCTTTTCTGATAAAAAATATATATATATCACTATAATCATCATTATCATCATTTAACATCTGTTTTCCATGTTGGCATGGGTTGGACAGTTTGACTGAAAACTGGTAAGCTGCCCACATGAGCTCTACTCACGTGTCAAGTTTCATCAAAATTGATAAAACGACATAGGAGGAGTTAGCTAACAACTCCGCAAACAAACACACCCACAGACAGAATTTCCCACATATGTAGCAGATATATATATATATAATTTTTTTTTTCAGAATGATAAAAAAACAAGGCTATGAAGATTTTAGTGACAAAGGGTGACTTGGAAACCAGGCCATGCATTCCATAATATAGGCCAGTCGCCAAGGTGGAGAGTGGGGCAGTGAAGATTTACTTTCCTCACCCTGGAAAAGTATCCCCCCACCCATCAGTCAATATGATATAAACTAATTTTAATGTGAAAAAAAGTACACAACTAATTAACTTACCAGAAGATTTAGCATAAACAAAGCTTGTTGCCAATGATAATATAATAACAGGATGGCTTTCTGAGCCACGAGCTTCTGCATCTCGTCCAATTCGACCAATCAAATTTACTTGGTTCAAACCTGAAAACAATAAAAAACATTACATTTATCAACATATATAATTCTGTAACTCTAAAGATTTATTTCAGTATTGTTTTTAGCAGTTTATTTTTTCTAATTCCTTTTACAAATGTAATAAACTGAATATGTCGTAAGTCTAAGCTGCAAACTTAATTCCCAGAATTTGGAAGACATTTTTATAGCACATTTATCTAACACAAAATAAATGCATAAAGTATGATTTCTGCTTCAAACTAAGACTGAAATTAGTTTCTCCACTTTAGCTCACAATCTTTGACTTCCTAGTTTTTGTCATCATACTTGTGAGATGAAATATCTTTGATATGATAAATCACTTCCTTCCATATTTTCCATGGTCCTCTTCCATTGTTGTTATATATCCATATCAATACAGCTGTCTTTTCAATACATATCATCAGTTGTACCAATGATGTCAAGCTCATCTGCAGCTCTTGGCATTCTGCTTTGCATGCAAGCAAATAAACTAACACAACTAATTTCTGTCTATTCTGTATCTGCACCTCACTATCATGCACAAACTTTTATATAATCAGCATGTAAAAATGAACAACAATGATCATAATAATCAAATGGTCACAGAAATTAGGCTAAAAATAAATGCATAATTTAAAGATCCATACTCTTTTATTGATATCAATCATTCAGCTGTGATCTTTAGAACAGTTTTGAAATTTTATCAGGAGCATACAATACCAATTTACAAATTTCAGAATGTAACTTACATTTTTCAAACTTTGGAAGAGATGTAGCATCTTCAGTACACCGAGCTACAGGGACACCTATGTACTTTGTATGGCGTAGCAACTACAAAATATCAAAATAACATCATGTAATGTCTGTATTCTATGCTGCATGGGTTGCACACATTTACAATAAAAGAAAATTACAGAATACAGTACAGAAATGCAGCAGATACCAATTAATCTGTTCAGTTCCTTAATAGAATCACTGAGTTTAGAATGGACAAAAATAACTGAAGTTCTTCATACTTTATTCATTTATTAGAATTAAATTTCCAGTTTTAAAAAAATCAATATCAAAATGTAAAATTTTAGGTGTGTCATAGAAAAGAAGTTGTGAGTTCAAATTCTTTATGTTGCAATGTAGATGTTTTAAATTGTATTCAGAGACTACTGATACAGAAAACAGAAATAATTTCCTGGAAAGATAAACAGACTGAGCTGAAAATTTTCCCTACAATGACAATGAAAAATTAATATGATAGCAAAATAATATGACCAAAACTTGTAATATTTTCAATATTCCTAAGGTTATGAACAGATTTCTGACTTTAAAGATAACACTTCTAATATTATCAATCCTACTACAATTCTAATTTATTGATGATTTGCTTTGAATATCCTTTCTACTATAGGCACAACACCTGACATTTTTGGGGAAGGGACCAGTCGATTACATTGATTCCGAAAGGATGAAAGGCAAAGTTAACCCCAGCAGCATTTGAACTCAGAACATGATAACAAACGAAATGCTGCTAAGCATTTCAACCCACAATGGTAACAATTCTGCCAGCTCACTGCCTTTTTACTTCCAATATGTTACAAAAATTTTCATTTCTTCTACCTGACAGGAACATATGACAAAAATGCCAGCAATTAGTTATTTATGATATACTAAGGTTCATAACAGACTGACACAATTTATGTGGCTAGATTCTTCTAACAAACTTCTTGATCACAATTAAAGTAGCATCAGTCACATTCTCAAAACCTGTCCAGTTTTTTAAGAATCTGTGATTGTAAATGGATTTCATAAGATGACTAGTTATCAAATAAACCATTTTCTTTTATAGCTTCATACTTTATGGATAAGATAACCCGGTTAACAAAAATCAATGACACTGTAACTAGACTGAGCAGGCCACTAGATGTTTGATATCCAGAATATCATATAATGGATATATAATTGCAAAAGCACTCTATCTACATTTTAATAAGTGTCAGAACAGAATTAGCCTCTTGTAACCTCTTAGATGACCAGATGTTTGATCACTATTGCTTGTTGATTTCTTTATCTCTAAATTTAATCTCATTTAAGTATCAAAAGTTTAGAGATTATATAAAAAAAATAATCCTCAAGCATGGCTGTGTGGTTAAGAAGCTCACTTTGCAACCATGTGATTTTGGGTTCAGTCCCACTGTGCAGCACCTGGGGCAAGTAACTACTATAGCTCCAGGCTGACCAAAGTGTTGTGAGTGAATTTGATAGACAGAAGCTGTATAGAAGCCTGTCATGTGTGTGTGTGTGTGTGCATATCTATATACAGAAATAGCAATTTCTGTTTGTGGCTGTGTGCGTTTGTGAATTTGTTACTTTAACTTCTCTGAGACTATCCAACCGATCTTAATGAAACTTGACTTGTGTGTGGAGCTTATGCCCATGCGGTCACTTATGCACTTGGAACTTCAAAAAAATCGATAATTTTTAATCAGCATCGTTTTTTTCAAAAATCAATAGGATATTTCAATGCAAATTCTTGTATGAATGTTATTTTCTGTCATAACTTTTAAAGTTTTCAACCGATTTTCTTGAAATTTTATACACAGATGGAATGTGCTAAGGGGTTGAGACAAATAGATTTTTACCTAGGCCACTCAAGCAAAGTGTAAGATGATTTTTGATGTTTTGATTAATGATATTTGGCCTAAATTGTTGTGGGATTAAAATGTTCATCAATTATTTTAACATTCTCAGGTTGCTGTAGCATGAATTTTCTTAACACCTCACTTAAAATTATCGATTCTAAATGTTGCAATGTTGTGTGCTAAAACATGTAACATGTATTTTCTTAATACCTGCACTTAAATTTGTTAGTTCTAACCATTGCAATCAATATTTGATTCTCACGATCAGTGGAACTTTACCCATGAAACACAGTCATCAAATTAAGTGCATGTGCATTTAAAATTTTCTCTCGGGCTGCAAGAGAATTTGCCCAAAAATGATACAAATTGTCACTTTTGTATGCTTTTTGTTTCTCATAGCATCTTACAACTCTTATGACCGCCTTGTTGTCGCCTCTGCACTCCAGCTATTTTTGTAAGTATAAAATCTCTTTTCTCTAAATAATTTTTTGCTTACTTTTCAAACTTTTATGTTCTTTCTTACACAGCACTCCTTTACAATTCCCTTCTTCATGTTTCCATTGAATATATATTTGCAGCTTTCCAGTCATCTGACCAAACGATTGCCATTTTCTAATTCCATACGTATTGATTTGTATTATTGTTTCATGGATGAATTTGCTTATGCTTTCCATTATCTGTCCTATGTGTTGATTTCATTTTTCATCTGAGAGAAATTAGACATTGTAATGGGTAGTGGGAATATCCCTGTTCCTGGGTATTACTGGGTACCTCAGCTAGTATATATATATATATATATATATATATATATATATATATGTGTGTGTGTGTGTGTGTGTGTGTGTGTGTGTGTGTGTGTGTGTGTGTGTGTGTGTGTGTGTCTTGCAAGTTACTTGGTAACATCACTAGTGTTGATGGCACAAGAAAAATCACCCTGTACACATTGTAAAGTGGTTGGCATTAGGATGGGCATCCAGCCATAGCAATACAACTGGAACTTTGCAGTTCAGCAAAAACGACTGAGAGAATAAGTACTAGACTTTAAAATGATAACTGGGATTAAGTTACTCGATTAAACCCTTCAATGTGGTGTCCAACAACTAAAACAAGTAAAAGAATAAAACTCCATGTCATGATACATATAAAAGAAAAAATCCTAACATTAAGATTGCCTTTAGCCTAAAGATACCTAATGTATGGAAACTTAACTGACATACTTGTAGTGAGGTAAAAAAATTTCATCCATTAAAATTACACCCATACTGATAAAAACAATTATTATTAACATGTCTAATTCTGGTTGAGACCCCTCCACACACCCCAAATAACACCGGACTTCATCAGCGAAGCATGGTTTACCTGTGATTGCTAGCTTTTAAAATAATAAAACCTTAGTTAAAACAAACCAACAGGAGATGAACCGAAAGTCTCGTGAGATATCCCTACTTGTGCTTGTAAACTTATATATTTCGCTATTTAAATCTAAATGATAAGGCAATCCATTGTTAAATTTGTCGAAAGCTGTTTTTGGTTTAATTTGTAATTTACTTTCCATTATTGTTGTTTTATACATTCTGCTTACACCAACTGTTACCCAAGCAAGACGAACAGTCAAAACTTAAATTGGAGACTTGCTTGAATCTTTACAAAACTAGTGGACCAAGATAATCCGAATTGTATAAAATATCTAATTTTTGATTGTCAATAACAGAAGTCTGCGAAGTATTCTAGTTGATTTACAAATCTTAATGTACTGTCAGCGATTATTTCACGAAAACCGAAAATATATAACAATTTTCAGAAGCGTTCTCATCCAGAGTGTCGGAATTTTCTTCGAACCAGAATTATTTCCAGTCTTCCAAATTTTTGCCTCACCTCCCAAAGACCAATCTCAGATCCCCAAACCCTCAAGCATGGCTGTGTGGTTAAGAAGCTCACTTTGCAGCCAAGTGATTTTGGGCAAGAAGTAATGAAACGATTTGATAGTAACACAAAGCAATAATTACAAAATAGCAACTGCAATCTCAACGTATCAAAAATGCACACAACATATGGTCGTGAAGATATTCAGGTACTTTGGGCGGAGTTTCAGCTGATCCACCCAACTCTTATACGTTGTCATTATAGAGTTATGTCCCTTATCTCATTAACGCTTACATATAACTTGTAATAAATATATATAAACAATTCTGTATATGTGTGTATTTTTATATTTATTAATGAGATTGTAGTAATTGACGCAGATAAATAGAAATATGCTTCCGTGAAAGTTCATATTTTTTTAAACTTTAAGACAGGTGTATATCAGTCTCTATACATTCTTCTTTAACTCGTCTCTTAACATTTATTCATAATGTTTGTTTTTGATACAGAAAAATAGTTCATCTACGACTCCGCAGCAGTACTCAATAAGATAAAATAAATATATACACAAGAAGCACTGTAAAGGTAAACTACCAGAAAAAAAAGAAAGAATTCGTGACTCAGCTTTTAAACTTTTAGTAATATTAATTCATTTACGCAATGTCACTAAAAAAAAAAGGAACGAATATCGCTCAGATTCATTTGTTTTTATCTACAAATCCCAGGTTTGTGCTTATTAAACATCAATAAATACATAAAAGTTTATAGGAGTAATTGAAAACAACGGTTGCAAAGATAAAATCACAAATAAACTATCTCTTGTACGTGTGAAATATTGTATCAACAAACACACAAACCTATCCTATTACAAAACCGAGTCACATAGGAGGCTTAACGCGATCACTCGACTTGCTACAAGTAGCAACCGAATATTCTTCACGTCTTGTCTTACAAAAAAAAAAAAAAAAAAAAAAAGAATACACACTGTCTGAAACAAAACGAGATGGTCATGGCTGGAACGCCTTTGCTCAGTAGGCTCTAACAATACACTAACCTGAATTAAGTTGCGAGTGAACATATTTGCCGCGTAATATGAGATAGAATTAGAAGGTTGGAGGGATATGAGAATGAAAGAAGGTTTTAATGAGGGCACGTGTTGACATGCAGGAAGTGTTATCAGAATAGCAACAGCTTCGAAACAAACAATAAAATAAAATATTTCAAGAAAAGTATTAGTAAAAAAAATTGGGGGAATTTCCAAATTTGACAAAAAATAAATAAGGTAGTTAATGAAGTTAATAGCCTTCTATCTTAAAGCTATTAATATTTCTATATAGTTTTGCTTCTTGTAACAACTACGATGAGTACAATGGTTTGGGAAATATCGGCATTAATTGCGCGGTTTTCGTTTCTAATTTCAGTATTTCCTTTCAGTTCGTCATAACAAAGAGAAAAAAATACTTGTTTGGAATGAATGGAAAAAAACTAATCAGTTTTGAAGTCGAATTGTTCTGTATTTTTAAAAATTATGCGTTACTATAAGCTTTTTTTAAACATATTTCGATTCCCGATTGTTGCAACTTCTTTTCATATTCACCAGACTATCTTTTTGTCTTACAATCTTACGTTTTCTTTCCCCTAACCCTAACCCTTACCTTATAAGGCTACCCACGATGAAATTTTGATTTTCCCAAATTATGTTAGAAGAATCCAAATAAATTATTCGTTTTAGTTGATACATATCACGATTATCCAGTTAACTGTGAATCTATAATTCTGGGAAGATTTTGTGCTAGTAGATCGACATGAAGTTAAGTTCCAAATTAACTGGTATGCACTTGCACATATATAGATGCATATGCTGTAAGAGTCCCAAGTTCTTATATAGCTAGTTGGAAAAACTTTAAACAACAGGTTATCCAAGCGAGTGTATACATATAACTTTTTTTATGTATAACTTTTATTTTTCAGAAGCATGTATATATGTATACGCGTGTATAAGTGAAGGGCCTGCGAATGTCATGGGCACATTTTCTTCCTCCCGGCCGAAATTATTATTAAAATGAAAATTGAACACTATTATAAAATAACTGGTTAATGCTGAAGCATTATTGATCACGTCTGCTTAATTGAGTTGACTTGTGTCTTGACAAAAATACTATTTCGTATAATTTGAAATCGTAAGACGAAAATAATTTCCTCACTATCCTGACTATTCTGATGTATTTTTTTTTCTTTTGCTGAATACAATACTTTAATGGATGATAGTTAAAAGTTGTAATATTAAGCCCTCCCTCAAGTGACAGGGTACCAAGAGGTACCCTATGCATTCAGGCCAGTCAAGACTTGTGAATGAAATGAATAGGTGAGAATTATGCAGTAGCCCAATTGTACGGACTATACGCTGTTTTTAACTGAAATCGTGGTTCGGTTTAACTGAAATCGTGTTTTTTTGGTACCTTTAGTACAGTCCACTCTGTTGCAAGCACTTGGAGAAGGGCTTCGATTTGTGAATAACTCTCCCCATTTCCCAACAGTCTCGGAAATCTTCAAAGGTTATGGTAGCTACTCTTACTCTGACTAAGCCTTATAATATATACATACAAACATGCGAGAAAATTTGGGTGTGTGCGCCGGCATTCTTGAATGTAAGGAATGGGCACTAACAGTAGAAAAAAAACATGCAAGTTATATCGAACGAAAATTTAGCGCTCATCCAGTTTCTCGGAAAGAATTCTCGCAGTTTTGATGCCTTAGAATCTTTAACTTTGTAACTGATAAAGGCTAAATTTTCATTTGTCCTATCGTTTATGTGTTTTTATTATTTAAGTCTATTAATAATGATGAAAAAGTAATTCAGAAAGGGAGGTACCTGTTTGTTTTTCTTATATACAGATATGAAAAGTTAGAATTTTTCTAAGAAAATGGTAGAACATTGCCTATCTTGATTTTTATGTAATGTCTAGCACTGGAGAGTTTCAAAATTCTTGTTAGTAAAATGAATTTTTTCATCTTAAGGATTACAAAACAATTTTCTTTTACTCCATTCACACTCAGAAATTAAAAAATTTCATTTTGGACAAGATTGGATTTTGTTCTTTCCAAAGATATTTACAGCCTAGTTGCTTTCATCATTTAATTTTTCCATTTGGTTCTTACCATCTCTTTCAAAGTTAGCTTAACTGTCATGAACCAGTGTGAAGTTTTTGGCATATTTTCAAATCATTACTAAACAGTAACACATCAGTATTTCACAATCATAACGCACCAAAACATGTTTCCATAAACAGATTTCATTTGAATAGTTGTTTCCTGACTAGTTGTGATGCATTTATGCATAAATAATTCATATATTACATCAAGTTCTACATGTGCATGCATACCTAGCTCATATTCTTGCTATTCTGATAAGCTTGGCCCTTCATAGATCTCAACATTCTCAGAAAAATTTTGAGTGAGATTGTTTAAGAGTTACTTTTCTCATGCAAACTGACTTAGAATGAAACTCATCATGCCATTTAAATTAAGAATCGTTTTCTATACAACAAAGTTTATTTGTAAGTGGTGCATAACTTTTTTTAATATCAGTTGGTGATACTATAAATTTTTAATGCATACAAAGTCTTTTTATTTTTGCACCTCATTTTAATTTTGTCTTCAATTCTTTTCACTTGCTTTCCTATTGTTTCAGCTGTTTTATGCATTTATAGAGAAGTTGGTATTATGAATGCCACCACCTAAATTTCACATAATTTTTTTAATATTAATTTATCTTTGGTCTCTGATGACCATGAAGCAATTTGAATTCAGAAAAAGAAAACAATAAATATTACAAATTCAAAAAAATAAAAGGTAAAATAAGGAAAATTAGTTCAACATAAAGACTTGCTTTCTAAAAACATTTGGTTGACCAGCCTGTAGTATTTAAAAGAATAAACCATATAGAAAAAAAGTAGAGAAATAAGATAAATAAATCAATAAATAAACTAATAAATAGAATGCAAAGTATGGAGAAAAAACAAGAAAAATGAGGTTTAAAAATCGAAATGAGAGAGCTGGTTTGTAATAATATGAAGTCTGCACATATACTGTATGTACTTCCTACATAATACTAAAAATTAATGAATTAGCTTTAACCAGAATGCACAATTAATACTATTGTTATTAGGAAAACCCTTCTAGGTCTTCTCCCTCTAATTAGTATAACTTCTATTTTTCTGTTTCTGTATTTTTGCATTACTTGGTTTATCTAATCCCAGTTCAACTGGGTTGATTTTTGAGTAGCTGTTAAGTCTTACCATATACAGATAGTAATGGTAAATATGATTAGCATACTTCTTTAATCTGTGAACTAATTAACTCTAAATCTTTCTGATAAATTAGTTATATGATGTCCACAAATGTACCATTGATCCTCCCTATAATTATACGAGTAATTAAACTATTAGCATGTACTGTAGTATGTTAATAATACTACCATTTAACTTTAAAATGTAGCCCTCTTCATTTCCTTCTAATTTTATGTTTCTCATACTTTATTGTATTTTATTTCATTTTATTTATTTTCTTCTATTTGATTTGATTACATCTGTTTCCTTACCTTTAGCTTATCGTCTTAAATTACATATTAAATCATGACTATAGTATAATATAGCCTAACTCTTACAATTGGTTGTGCGATTGCTTAGTAAAGTACAAATGAATCATTATATATATTTGTAGGTGTGTCAATATCTTGTGTATGTGTGAATATGCATGAATAATAATACAGACTGATTTGGACACTAAAAACAAAATGATGAACTTCTACTTTTCATGAAAGTAGAAGTTTCATATAGATATTTTGTGCAAGAAATTGTGTGTATGAGAGAGAGAGAGAGAGAGAGAGAGAGAGCATGTGTATGCAAAGGTGTATGTACGAATGTGCTTGAGAATATTCATATGTATGTGTAACATGATACTGATATTAGTGGTCTTGGAATGACATGGCTGTCCTTCCAAATCAACTGTGTGTGAAATTCAAACAGTTTAGACCATTTTCTTTACTCTGCACTTAATTACCTCTACTGAAACAAATGATGATGATGATGGTGGTGGGGGTCGTTGTTGTCTCCTCTCATAGTCTGAGAAAGGCAAGTCTGCAATTTGTTGCTGAACAACTGCACAAATATGTTTATAGTGATCAAATGTATGTGCTGTACATCAAAGCAATGTTGCTTGAACAGGTGGATGGCGTACTACACATCAGATGTCAAAGTGATCACAGAGCAATGTGTGATAAAGTGTTTCGTTCAGAAAAAAATGAACCACCCAGTCCAGGAATTGAGATAGTGAGTGCAACACTGTAACCACTTGACAATGCACTCCTAATACTGAAACAAATACATTACAGTTAACAAACCAGTCCTCTGATCTTGATTTTAAAACTTTTTTCTTTTATCCTCTCTACTTTACATTCTATTTATTTGTTTATTTATTCATTTTATTATCTTAATCTCCATCTTTTTTTTATTTATTCAATTACATACTACAGAATGGTCAACCAAATTTTTTTAGAAAGCAAATCTTTATGTTGAATTATATTTTAAAAATTTTATTGTTTTTATTTTTGTATTCTTTTTCTGAATTTGTATTGATCTAGTCATTGCTACATTAAAGCAATCCACATATGGTAATCTGCCAAATATATTTATTGTCTGTGGATATATAATGAGACTGTTTGTTATTTGTAGCAGGGTTGATGTTTTAACTTGCCATGAAATGTTTTAAAGAGTAGTCCTGTTACGACACATATATGGGTGTGTAGGCATATTTTTTTTTCATGTTTCTGCCTGAGGGCTGCGGCTATGCAGGGGCACTGCTGTTAGCTTTGCTACACTTTCTCTAAACCTCCTTTGATGTGTGGTATTTTCGTGAATGAGGGGGTTTGATGCTGCTGCTCTTATCTGTGTGTCTTGCTTTGAGGTAGGTTCATCCAGAACTCTTGACTGAAGGAAATCCAGTTTTGTTTTGAAAACACCTACATCCATGCCATGCAGGTCTCTCAGGCTTTGTGGGAGGATATGAAAAGCTGTGGGCCCTTGAAGCCCAGGCTGTTGCAGTATCTGGTCCTCTATCCTGATGGCAATGTTGGGATTTTTGGTTCTATGCAGTGGTATCCCATCCTGCTGTTTGTGTACCAAAGTTTGGTACAAGTTCTGTGATTTTCCAGATGTATGTCACTGAGTACCTTTCCCACCTTCATTCTAAGGACTAGAGTTTTAACTTTTTCAGTCTCCCAGTAGCTGAGCTGTCACATTGGTGTAGCTTCACTGGATTGCCTTGAGTTCAGTTGTTAATTCAACACTGTTTGGTAACCACTTTAAAAGTTTGAAGGATCTATTCAGCCAGCCATCTGCATTTTATTGCCAACTTACTAATATGCACCTGGAAAGATACATTATATTCATGTCCATGCCCAGGTCATGCACTAATTTTAATTCAGGGATTGCAATCCCTCCTGGGCTAGTGTATCCTGTCTGCTTTTCCTTGAGCTTTGTGTGTTGGTAGCGCAGGGCTTGGAATTTTCAACATTAAACTGCATTTTATTTTCCTCAGCCCACCTGTATACTGTGTCCAGCACTTGTTGCAGATGTGCAACATCTCCAGGGTTTTGTATCCTCTGAAAAACTTTTGTGTCATCTACATAGCTAGCAAGGGTGATTATCTGAGCAGCTGAGGGTATGTATGAGAGAGCCTCTATGAATAGCAGCGACCCCAAGACAGTGCCCTATGGAACACCATTCGTTATTTGTGTTTGCTTGGCCACCACTACCTAACTTCTATCTTTAGAAAGTCATGTAGCCATTCTCCAAGTTTTCCAACTATGCCAGGATTATGCAGCTTGTGACATATCCTAACATAGTCAACTTTGTCAAAGGCTTTTGCAAAGTTGAGATATATGACATCCATATTTGAGTTGTTGAGCAGCTGCTTTAACACCCAGTTGTGCTACAAGAGCTGTGTCAGACAGCTATACCTGGTTAAAAACTGTGTTGGGTATCAGTCAGCAAGTCATTCTCTTCAAGAAATGCAATTAATTTCCTTCGGATTATTCGTTCCATGGTTTTGCTGATGTGTGAGGTCAGAGAGATAGGTTTATTGCTCTTAGCATCTGCTCTGCTTCCTCCTTTATGAATATGGCATATTATTCCCTTCTTCAGTTTGCTCTGGAGCTTACCTTTGGCAAGGAAGCTCTGAAAAAGAAGCTGCAGTGGTTTTCCAAGGGCTCATTTGCATGACTTGAGAAGGATTTCTGGGAATCCATCAGGGCCAGCAGCTGAGTTTGCACCTACATCATCTATTGGCTTATTACATCCGCTTTGATGTTGATGTAATCAATTATTACTACCTGCCTTTTTATATCTGTAGTGGTAAATAATTCTACAGGACTGCTGACTTTCATGTACTGTAAGGGTGGAGTGAAGAAACTTTTGAATTGTTCATTCAGTGTTTCACTTATCTTCATTGGGTTTTCTGTGAGGGAACCACCTTTTTGAAGGAGTGGCCCTACCTTGCAATGCACTGAGGCAGTCTCCTTGGCATATTTAAAGAAAATAAGCAGTATGTGTATTTCAATGTGCTAACCTTGTCACACACTGTGTCATGCTGAATCACCCTGAGATCTACATTAAGGATACACTTGTCTGTGGAATGCTTAGCCACTTGCACGTTAATTTCACAAGCAAGCTGTTCCATTTATCTTATCACCTGGGACCCTCGTCGCCGTCACTGATGGAGTGCTTCTTATATATATATATATATGAATATATGTATATCCTTTTATTTTTTTTTGTTTCAGTCATTCAACTGCAGCCATGCTGGAGCACCGCCTTTAGTCAAACAGATCAACCCCAGAACTTATTCTTTGTTAGCCTAGTACTTATTCTATTGGCCTCTTTTTTCCAAACTGCTAAGTGATTGGGATGTAAACGCACCAACATTGGTTGTCAAGTGATGGTGGGGGAACAAACATATACATATACATACATATATATATATATATATATACACACACATATATATATATAAATATATAGTTTTAGGGAAAAAAACCAAGGTTCATGAACTCATCGATGAAAATCCACTGTCACATATAGAAAAACATACATACCTTTAAAAATGTAATGGCTCATCTTTTTTGATAAATAACAATCGTTTTAACTGCATTAGTGACATCAATTCATTCAATTAAATAGCACATTCTACCCAGTCCCAAAGCAGCTACAGTTGGGAATCAATTGTAGCTGTTTTTTGGAACATTGACAGACAAAAGGAAAGCAACAAAACACTCCAAAAATGTATGTATTTGTGAGTGTGTTTGTGTATGTGTGTGTGTGTGTGTGTCTGTCTGTGTGTGAGAGAGAGAGGAGAGTATGAATGTATATAAAGATAGATAAATAACTTGATAGAAGGAAGTTATTTATTGTCTCTAGTTCTAATTCCTTCTTTCAACGCATGACTGAACAGTGACCTTAGATTGACCAATGGCAATTAAAGACACACACACACACACATACATGCAAATATGCACACTCACACATACACATGCAAATATGCACACATATATTGCCATTGTAAATTTCATTATTTCAATGAGACATTGAAAACTATGTGTGTGTGTGTGTATGCATGTATGTGTGCGTGTGATTTAAGGGCTATTCAGCTGTTATTTTTAGCATGTCTCACAACCACCTAATACCCTCCTTGTTTCTTTGATCACTCTAAGATATTGATGCTTTTCAATATCTTTCTCCCCATAAACACATTTAATAATCTATTGCTGGGATTTAAGTAAAAAATTCCGACTGATTAAAAAAAAAATTTTTTTCATAGTTGTATGAATTCTCAAGTGTAGAACATAAATTCACAAAACTGTTCCAAAAATTTCAAAAAATTAACATTATGAGGAGTTACATGGGTTGCTTAAACTAGAATTCTGCTGAGAACCACTCCAGCAGATCATGAAAAAGCTACAGAGAATATTTTATGTTGAGTTTTTTGATTTAGTCAAGTTTTGTTAATTTCATATCATGACATTTTTCCACGATTCCCTTTCATTTGACCTAGATATTTTAATTTTTGTTGAATTTCTGATCTTTCTGGTTTCTAAGAATGGATATTGATGTGTATGAATTTTTTTCAAATGTAATTCTGGAGAACTGAAGAGGCAAATTTACCTTATCTTGCCTTACTCATTTTTCCCCATCTAAATTTGCATTTTATATGTGTAAAGAGAATGGAGATAATTTTCTGAAACAATGTTCTGAATATGTTGCAATGCTGCAATGTTTTTAATGCATTTTAGAGAAGATAATTTGCTTAGCTGATGTAGATTTTGTTAAATGGTGAGCATTTATAAAAATATTTTTTTCTCAAAGTTAAAAATGCAGTAAATGTTACTCGTTGTGCCCCACCACTAGAAACTGGGGGGGGGGGGCACACAGATTTTTGGAATATTATTTTTTATTATGGCTGGGTTCCAATCCAGGCTGCAGCAACAAAGTCTACCTGCCACACTTCTTGGTCCATTATCACTGTTTCAAGGTCCTGGAAACATTCCAGGCCAGTGTCTGCAATCAAGTTGTTGACGTAAGTATGACAATGAATTCCTCTGCTTACAAGACTAATTTGGCCGCTCCAGCTCAGGGTGATGCATGCTGTGATCAGATAGTCACAGCCATCTTTGCCTGATCTTCTTGCTAACTTTCAGCAGGTCTCCATAAAGGCAATTCATATGTCATATGTTGCTGCCATTTCACATTTAGAGCCATTTGTAGCATCCTTGGGTAGCATCCATTTAGCCCATTTGATAATTTCTTTGTCAGTGTCCATGTTTCACTACCATATAATAGTACTGATTCAACAGTTGCAACGACCAGTTTGATTTTGATTTGCCTGGGAAATTTGGAGTTCCAAATTTTCTTTAGTTTGTGACTGGTTGTCCATACTTATGCCTTCCTGATCTCAACGCCTGCTTCCAAACTGTTCACTTAACCACCTAAGTACTTGAAGTCTTCAACAACAATCAATTTGGAGCCACTTGATTGCTTGAAAGACATGTATTCTGTTTTCTTGACATTTGTGAACAGTACTGTCTTAGCAGGTGATGTCATTACGCTACTGAGCAGCTTTTGAGCATGATCAATTAGATATGAGTTCTGTGTCATCTGCGAAGTTCAGGTCTGTGATAGTTACTGCTGGCACTCACTATGATCTTTGCCGGTCTATGATGAAACCAAGGTCTTCATCACTGTTGTCTGTTGGATCATGCATTGCATAATCCAATACAGATATGGTGCAAATGTATCTCCTTGTAGCACCCCAGCTAGTATTTGAAAGAAGCCAGTGTCAAGAGTTGACTGAAAAAGGTAAAAACTGCTGGCCCTGATGAAGTTATCAAGAGGTGCAATCTGGATGGAATAATACTGGATTTTGCTAATAAGCTGTTGCAGAACCAAGAAAATCCAGATCAGTGGTCTGAGATCAACTTCATACCAATCCGAAAATCAGGAAACTTCAGCAATGAAACTAACTACAGAGGAATTGCACTGTCCAATATTTCACTCAAAATCATCCACTGAATGATCCTCAACAGGATTTAACAGGTGCTTGATAGTCATCTGAAACTAAATTAAAATGGATTTAGACCAGGGAGATTCACAACATTTCAGATCTTAACCCTGTGGCGTATCATAGGAGTCAAATCAAGACCACTACCCACCATTATAACCTTTATGGACTCCAGCAATGGGTTTGACAGCATCCATCATTACAAAATGTTGAAGATCCTTTGAGCATATGGCATTCTAGAAGAACTAGTTCTTGCCATTGCAAAGGCCTACAAGAAGACCAGAATTTGTGTCTTGTCATCTGATGGAGAAATGGAATTCTTTCAGAATAGCTGCCCCATATATGTTGGAATTTCCTCACTTTTGTCAGGGTTTTCCCTTTTTTTCATGCATTGCAAAACAATGAAAGGAAGCTTTTTTAAAACAAAAGTTTTAAAAATCCATTTCTTTTAAATGTTTGTCTCTCATTCACCCCAACCTCTCTCTCTCTCTCTCTCTCTCTCACACACACACGCACACACGCTCATACACACACACACACATTCATTGTGCCTTTAGAATAACAACAACCACTAAAATGATATTTTTTTTTTTTCATAATTTTCTGTCATTTTATCATATTCTACACTCTGAAACATTTGTAACTCACGTTAAAGAAAAAAAAATCTCACCCCCTCTTCCCTCCTTCATTGTACTTTTCATAATGAAGGAAAAGTCAAACACTGCAAGTGAATGTGTGAGAAAATAATTTCAATTTTGAAAAGTGTATCCATAAAGCGACATTTTCTGCCATTTATTTAAACTTCCTCTGCTAACTTGTCAAATATAATTACATGCAATGCATGGGTTTTGAGATTTAAATTTGCTAATTTTCCAAGATTTTAATTCTTGTGTATGAGGGGGCCCACTGAATTTGAAGTTCCCTGGGCACCCCCTTGGTTTAAATCCGGCCCTGTCTGGTGTAGAGTGTCATAGAGGTCTAATAGGACCATTTTTCTTTGAAGTTATTGTTGCTGGTCAAGCACACCCAGACAAGCTGCACATGTTAATTTTACTTGCCATACATGCAATTTATGGAAATGATGAATTTTTCTTTCAAAAGATGGTGCACTATCATATTGCTGCCAAAATGTCTACACTTACCTGAATGAGAATTTGCAAAAACACTGGACAGGACAGACTGAGGGGCAACTGAATTCCTTGCATGTTCTCCTGATTTAACACTTGCAGATTTTTACTTATGGGGCACCCTAAAGGATGCTGTACATTGGAGAAAATTGTTTGCTCTGGTGACCCTTTGGAATGAAAATGAAATGGAATGTGCAGCAATCCCACTGGATACATTAGCTAACATTGCCCAAGCTGCAGTTCTGCACACTAATAACTGCCAGAAGCTAATGGTCACCATTTTCAGCACCTCTTGTAATTGTAGAGGCTAAAGGTAACTTGTATTTCTCTCATAATGTCTGAATAAATTTAGTATAAAGTATTTTTCCATGTTTTTCTTTTTTTGAAGTCTGCATACATTTTATTGGTGGACTCTGTGTGTGTGTACATGCATGTGCACATGTGTGTATGTATGTATGTGTGTTTGTGTGTGTACACACACATATACACATATATAAATGCATACATACATGTATGTATATGTGTATATATGTATCTGTGTGTATATATATATATCTTTGAATGTATATATATGTGTGTGTGTGTGTGTGTATGTACATATGTATATATGAATTACACAGACACATTCATACACATAGCCACCTAATATGCTATGCAGCTTCCTTGACACATGAACTTTCAGTATAAAGGCTTCATTTTGATGTGACTAATAATATTCTTTCTCCTGTTGATATCTGACTAATATATGTAGTAATTAATACAGGATGAGTGGGATACATTCTACTCTTACTGTTTTACCACTCATGATCCTCTCCTCTTCCCTTCATCTTTTTTCACTTACATTCAGCTCTTTACTACTTTTTTCTCCTCTCTTGTTCATACTCTGACTTCTTTCCTCACCCACTATAGTTTCTCACTCCCCTGCCACTTATATTGTCCCAACCCCTCTTCTCTATTCACCCATCATAGCTCCATCTAACTGGTGGGATTGTCATCAGTGAAGAAAATTTCATTCCCCATTAGCACTGTTGCATAACTGAAGGAAGGGTCTTTGGATTGGTTAATGTTAATGTTCCTGGCAATGACATATGTCATTTATTTTCTGTTCTTCCTTTAATGAATGACAGTAGAGTAAAAATACATATCAATGATATCAATGATAACAGGGAAATTAAAATACAAAGAAAACCATTCAGAGAGTAGTATAAATGCATATATTAGTGCTAATACTCCTTAGTTTTATTAAACACACCCTCTTTTACTTTTATCCAATCCTGCTGCTGTTCTACTTTCTTCTTACTGTTTTTCATTGTATTTTTTTAACATGTCCTCATTCTTGTCCTCTATTCCACCTCTATTCTACTTACACAGTCTCAGCTGCTATATAATGTCTAAAGTGACATTGTCTCCAAAAAATGTTAGGTGGCATAGGACAATTGCAAAATTCATCATTGGGATAAGGGTGTTGAATAACCGATATCTGTAAATTGTAAGTAACCAAAGAAGAAGAAAAAAAAATTAAATTTGGTACAGCTGTAGTGAAGGTGTGTGACCTAGTGGTTATAGTGTAGTACTTTGATTGCAAAATTGTGGTTTTGATTCCCAGATCAGGCAGTGTGTTGTGTTTTTGGGTTAAAAAATTCACGTTGCTCCAGTCCACATTGCTCCAGCTGTAAATGAGTAGCACTGTGACAGACAGGTACCCTGTTCAGGGTACCAGGGAATGTTAGGCTCTCAGTCACTTATACATCATTTAAACTGAGTAACTGGTCCTATAAGTCCTAGTAGCCAAGACAGTACTTATTTACAGCTGAGGGGTTAAAAAGTTTGCTTTACAGCCATGTGGTTCTGGTTTCAATACAACAGCATGCCATCTTGGACAAGTATCTTCTATCATAACCTGGAATTAACTTAGACTTTACCAGTGGAATTTAGTTGGTGGAAACTGAAACAGAAGTTCATTTTGTGTGCATGTATGTATGCGCATGCACATACAGATGTGTGTGTATATATATATATATCTATATATATATATACCATGGTAGATAAAGCAATTAAGAGTATGAAGACAGGGAAAGCTGCTGGCCCATCAGGAATCACTGCAGAGATGCTCAAAATATCTGGCAGTGTTGGCTATAGCCTAGTCACTCGTATTGTTAACCAGGTGATACATGAAGGAGTCATACCCAATAACTGGTGTAGCAGCACTATAGTCAACTGCTACAAAGGTAAAGGTGACGCTTTAGATACAAATAATTACAGAGGTATCAAGTTGTTAGATCAGGTAATGAAAGTCACGGAGAGGGTCATAGCCCAACTAATTAGGGAGAGAGTCAGTTTAGATGAGATGCAGTTTGGGTTCGTGCCTGGGAAAAGCACCACTG
>NC_068985.1:35780082-35780550 GCF_001194135.2 Octopus bimaculoides
GAGAAAAGTTCAGAGAGCTCTTACCTCTGCTGGTGACAAAGGGTCTCTCTCTCAGAGTAAAAGGCAGACTGTATGACGCATGTGTACGAACAGCTATGCTACATGGCAGTGAAACATGGGTCGTGACTGCTGAGGACATGCATAAGCTCGAAAGGAATGAAGCCAGTATGCTCCGATGGATGAGTAATGTCAGTGTGCATACCCGACAGAGTGTAAGTATCTTGAGAGAAAAGTTGAACCTAAGAAGCATCAGTTGTGGTGTGCAAGAGAGACAATTGTGCTGGTATGGTCACGTGGCAAGAATGGATGAGGACAGCTGTGTGAAAAAGTGCCACACCTTAGCGGTTGAAGGAACCTGTGGAAGAGGCAGGCCCAGGAAGACCTGGGATGAGGTGGTGAAGCACGACCTCCAAACATTAGGCCTCACTGAGGCAATGACTTCTGACTGAGACCTTTGGAAATATGCTG
>NC_068985.1:35781019-35784983 GCF_001194135.2 Octopus bimaculoides
CGTGAAAAGTCGTTTGAGTGAGATCATTGCCAGTGCAGGTGGCATGTAAAATACACCATTTCGAGCGTGGCCATTGCCAGTACCGCCTGACTGGCCTTCGTGCCGGTGGCATGTAAAAGCACCCATTACACTCTCAGAGCGGTTGGTGTTAGGAAGTGCATCCAGCTGTAGAAACTCTGTCAAATCAGATTGGAGCCTGGTGTAGCCACCTGGTTCACCAGGCCTCAGTCAAATCGTCCAACCCATGCTAGCATGGAAAGCGGACGTTAAACGATGATGATGATTAATATATTTGAATTATAACTGTTCAAAATGCTCACAGACTGATAATACCAAGACACTGAGCTGCAATGTGTACAAAATGGCTATATTAACTTATTTTAAGAATAAAATGTTTTTCTATATTTTATACTAGTATTACACTATATGTTATGTTTTCAAAGACACATATTTTTGCTTCTGTTGTCATGAAAATTGAATTAAAAAGGGCAACAATCTATTTGTGGAAAATCTGAATTTTAATTGGTGGAATATAATGAACTTGCCTTTTGAGATGTCTGTTTGCAAAAGGCTGTCATTTAATCAGTTAAACAAAGATTACTCTTTGGCATCATTCTCTGATGAAATGGTTTCAAAAAAAAAAAAAAAATTGAAGTTGTTAATAAACTACAAATTTCTGTTATATCATTTCGAAACCAAAATAATGTAGTACCCCATGGAAAAAACTGGGAGTGGGGGGATAGTCATGACTAGATCTGTGATCATCTTTTAGCTGGGTTAGTTTGACCTGGAACTAAAAGACAACAATACAGCATGATAGTCATCATCAAATGTTATGTCATTGTTGATGATATTTTTTAGTTGTTCATTAGAAAATTTCAATCAATAGTCTTTAGTTTGCTTATAGAAGAATGACTGAAACCAGCTGTTGGGAAAATGATCACACTATTTCACACCATGGAATGTTTTTTTCTTTTTGGATCCTGCTAAATTCAAGAATTTTTGGAAGTAAAAATTAATTTTTGCAATACTACATTCTCCACACTCACATGATTTTGCATGTTTTTTTTGGTCCTGTTCTGAATTAACGAAATGATGCTGAAATGAATTCATGAAATTTCAGGCATTTATAATAATAAAAGCAAAATTTTGTCTGTCCATCTGGGATCCCTGTATCTCAGTCTACATTTGCTGTACATAGACATATTATACCATTTTTGAATCAAGATGATCCCAGGATTGAAAATCTGCCCTTCATTTGGTTCTTGAACAGCCAGCATTGGGATCTAATTTAAAAGCATTTGGGATGCTATTTCCAGCAGGTAAAGCTTGGCTGATTCACACCATCTTGGTAGCGTTTGTCAGATAATGTCAGAGATGAAGGGGGAGATAAATGACATTTGCTTCATTAATTTTACATTGAGATAAGAATGTTGGGACAAATTGGCCAACAGTTGGAATTCAACTTGGGACTGGAACAATAGAATGATTGCATTACAGAACTAATTCTGATCCATCCTTAACCTCTGATCAAAAACCACAGGGGCATATAGTATTTATAGATGTATTATAGTCATGCAATTTAGCCCTCTTTAGTTTTGGGCCACAGGCCCAATTAGCTCTCCACAGGAGCTAGCTCAAAAGTCTGCACAGAGTGTGGCTTTTAAGCTAGCATATAATGATGTTAAGGCAGAACTTAGCCACATAAAAGTTAAATATCTTAAGCTTTGTTTCCAAAAGTGGCAGGAATATTGAAGCTGGTGCATATCAGCAGGAAAAAATTACTCTGAAGTGAATAATACATAATACATGAACATTAGTCTTCAAAATATCTGCAGTCTTAGAGAATTTTTTTCACTTTTTTCATCATCAGACCTTTATTATTGAAGTTTCATTGTAACTTTCAATTATCCAATTATTATAATTATAGGAATCCAGGTCATAAAATTTGGGGAAAAAGTAAATGTTAAGCAAGAACGATTCAGTGAAAAAAAAAACTTACGTACTCAAAGTAAATAATACTGGATTCAAGAGAATTGTGTGAGCTTGTGTTTATTATGTCAACCAATTTTGCTCCAATTTTCTGTATTCTAAAACAGATTAACATGTATTTTTGTATAATTGTTTCAAAGCAGACAAAAAAAAAAAAAGACAGAAATTAGGTGAGGTGAAGCAAATTATACCAAAAGATGGATAGGAGCTATATGAATCTTCATAAATAGCTTTGTAAATTTTCCATTTAAACCATGGCTTTAGGTATAGCTTCCAGGTTATGACTCCTTATGTAAATACAGATGCAATAACATTGTATAAAAATATGTTAACTTTAAAATATATTTAATAAAATGTATTGAAAAGATTTGCTAATTATAAATTACAATTCTTTTGTTTGCTACATGAAAATAATTGTTGTAAAACATAGATAACAAAATATATTAACATGTATAATAATGATTCTAACATAGGTACAAGGCCTATGATTTATAGTCAAGAAAATTCCCTAGAATTGACCTATCTTAGATCTGTGATTCTGAACCTCAGTGTTTGTATTCCTTTGGGTGCATTGTGAACTTACAAGGAATCCATAAATATCTAGCGGTGCCTAGGAGTAGTAAGTGTTCAGAGGAGTTATAATTTTTCTTAAAAAATTTTCTCTTCCATGCCAAACTTTTCTAAAACATGAAGTTTAATATCTAATATAATTAATCCCTTTGTGGTTCCTTTTTGCACTATTGTCTTCAATTCCACTTGATGGTCTCTTTCCAGACATTTTCAATTGTAGGTAAATCCAACAGCAGCAATGATCAACAATTATCAACAATAAATAAGTATGAAAAAAAAAAATGGCACCAGTAAAGAACAGTTCTGTAGCAAAAACTGTAAGAATGGAAATGAGAAGATGAATATGGTGCAGCAGTAAGGTGGGAGAAAGTAGCATGTGATTACAGTTAGTTTGAGGAATACCAGGTTCATGGATACTTTGCCCTTTGCTCTTCTTGCCTAAGCCATTAAAACTCCACACTCTACTCTCACACACACATGCATGCAAACACACAAACACTTATACATATACACACTCTGTTGTGTTGACATACAACATATGGAACTGCAAACATTGCTATGAAGCTGATAACATTATTGCTATTGCTAGTTGGTTATTCAAAAGTTGATGGGTTGGTAGTGGTGATAGCATTGGTTCTATTCATTTTGGTGTTGCTGATCGTGATGGCAGGAGTATTGTTGCTGGTGAAGGCTATATTTTTCTTGTTAATTGCATTGTTGTTGTTCAGTCTCAAGTTAATCTTCATTGGCTTGAAATAAAAGTCATTTCATTCAATATTTTAAATTACACAAGGGTATCAGTTTACCTCATGTCATTGTCTTTTATTTTAGATGGAGTTTCTTATCTTGTTCATTCTATTGTTTATCATTAAGGAATTGTTGGTTTGGTAATGGCAGTAGTATTGGTTTTTGTGTTGATGCTTGTTATATTGGCGTTGATAATAGACAGTGGTGTTGGTGGACAAGGCTGACACACATATATTGAGAAAGAGAAAGAGATAATAGATATTCATTGTGACCCAAGAAAATATATACAAATATTCACACACAAAATTTCAGTGAAAAATTCCTTCCCACCATAGTTTGTAAGTGTCTATAGTGACACTAACCAGAGTCTTGTACACACACATATGTGTATTTGTGTTTGTGTATACATATATACACACTCACATATGTAGTGGTTGTTGAATACTGATGGTTCATAACTGTCATGAATTAATTAAAGCTTCATGTCACTCTATACATTTGTGCAAAAGAAGTTTTTGTCTCAGATTCAAATGATTGTTTTATATGAAAGGCTTGTAATTGACATGAAACTTAAAGCTACGAAGTAGTAGTCATTACAAACTGTATATACAATATTTGTTTTATATATATATATATATGTGTGTGTGTGTGTGTG
>NC_068985.1:35784999-35788627 GCF_001194135.2 Octopus bimaculoides
ATGTATGTGTGTATATATATATATGTATATATATATATATATGTATATATCATTCATCGTCATCATCATCATTCAACATTCACATTTCTGTGCTTGTATGGTTTGGATGGGGTTTATTGAGACAAGTTTTCAAAGGCTGGACACCCTTCCTGTTGCCAACACTCACCTATTTTCAAGTAAAGTAATATTTCCCTATGGCCAGGCATGTTCTCACAGAATATTGGAAATGAATGTCATTGCTTGTATCACAGTGACAATTATTTACGTTTATGCAATGCAAAGAAAAGGAGACACAAACACACTTTCTCACACACATATAAATATACTTATACATACATACATACATACTTACACACACACATATATATATATATTTAATATATGTATATACATAGGTGCAGGGGTGGTTGTGTGGTAAAATTATTGTGGGAGGAAGCTGATAAGAGCCTGGGTGTGTGGGCTGCCGCCCGGGATAAATTCCCAGTGGATAAAAGATACTGTTCGCAGGGGTCTGGGTGGTAGCAATTTCAAGCTCTTCAGTGTCAAAATGATGCCTGTAGCTGATTGGGTCAGGGTAAAAGCTGTTTTGACACTTTGGACCCAATCACCTATGCTTGGAGACTGGCCATATCAGGAAGAACTGTCCCCAGGGCCATGGTAAGGCCAGGGAGCAGAAAAAAGAAAAAGTGCCTGCCGCCCTCCCCATTGGAGGGGGAGACAGTGGAAGTCATGGAGGAAGTTGCCTCCACGAAAAGAAAAAGAAAGGTGAGCAACTATTGTTGCTCACCAAAAAATGGGCAAGCAGCACAGGAGGCGGTGTGTGGGGGGTAGTGCCCCCTCCTCCATGCATGCCGATGCAGGTCCCTACTCTCGTAGCCTCTAAAAGAAAGAGGAAAAAGAGGAGCAGAGGACAGTCAGTGGATGTCCCTGTGCCACCAACTGAACCGCTGGTGGGATGTGTGCCACCAGCAGAAAAGGCTCCGTTAGTGGGAAGTGTGTCACTGACGGAGCAGCTTGAGGCCCCTTCCCGTGAGGAGGAGGAGGAGTTTGTCCTCCTTTATCACGAGGAAGGGCCTGTGGGAGAATTTTTGGACTGCCTGGGCGACCGAGACCGTAGGTACTCGGACTGCACAGGCAGTCCAATATGGCTTCCGAAGGTGGCTGTGGAGGTAACAGAACATAAGATTTTGTCAAGGGTCATAGCGACCTTTGACAAGAAAGAATTTGCTTTCTTCTTCACAGGCCCCGACTTGTCAGTGCAGAGTTGTCTGCAGGCGGCAAGTCAACTTGCTTGGGGGCTCCGATGAGGAGGATTGATCTTCACCTTATCGATTTTGTATTGATATTTTTGAATTCTTGTATTGATTTTTGATTGTAAAGGAAAAATTGTATTCGAGGGCTTGTTGGTCGGTGGGCGCCGACATCCCTCTCATCTTTATCATTATGTTTTCATTCCATTTCATTTTGTCTACGTCCAGCCCACAAGCTTCTTACTCTGTGTACAGTCTCCATGACCAGTTTAATGAAATAAAGAAGCTTGCTTCCAACCATATGGTTCTGGGTTCAGTCCCATTGCAGTGCACCTTGGGCAAGTGTCTTCTACTATAGCCTTGGGCTGACCAAAGCCTTGTGAGTGGATTTGGTAGACAGAAACTGAAAGAAGCCTGTCGTATATATGTATTTGTGTTTTTATTTGTCTCCCCACTATCACTTGACAACCAATGTTGATGTGTTTATGTCCCTGTAACTTAGTGGCTTGGCAAAAGAGACCGTTAGAAAAAGTATTAGGCTTACAAAGAATAAGTCCTGGGGGTGATTTGTTTAACTAAAAGCAGTGCTCCAGCATGGCCAGTCAAATGATGAAACAAGAATATACATACATACACATATATATATATATAAAATACTCTATTGGATGTACAACATCAGTGCACATGCATAGTAAAGTGCAAATGTATTGAGAGAAAAGTTGGGCATAAGAGAAATCAAATGTAGCATGCAAGATGCGTATGAATGAGGACAGCTGCATAAAGAAATGCCGATCACTGAAAGTGGATGGTACTCTTGGAAGAGGGAGACCCAGGAAGACATGGGATGAAGTGGTAAGGACTGATCTCAGGAAGTTGGGCCTCATGGAGGAAATGACAATGGACTGAGATGACTGGCGATATGAAGTTCTTGAGGAGACCCACCCATGTCAGTGAAAGCACTGTGTGTCCAACCCACACTTAACAAAACTTCTCACACACTCTACCACAACAAACCAAATTACATCTCTTCTCTTCCTCACATTTCTGCTTCATGCACTTTGAATACCTTCCACTCCCCAATTCACTGATCTGTGTGTTCCACCCACACGTAACTCCTTCATGCACTATGCCTGTCCTCACACCCCTGTTCCTCTGTACCATTGCTACCTGGTAGCCTCCCAACTCCATAAATACCCATGTCTTTTGTCACTTACTCACACTCCCTTTGCAATATCCTATTATGGCATTTGAACCTCAAGGGTATGCCCTGGCAATTAACCCCATCTATCTCTCTCCTTTCCTTTACTCTACCATCCCATTTATATTCTGATCCTTGTTCCTTGTGAGTATGCCTAGCATTTTGCCACCTTCTCTATCTTGTCTCCCACTCTCTCTCCTTCTCTTGCACTTCCCTCAGGTTGGGTAACCATGTATTTCCTTTGCGGTAGCACACCTCTTTCTGTCTTCATTCCTGATCTTTCTCTCTCCGGCTGGATAACCTTGTACTTCCTCAACACCAAGAACACCTGTATCTGTCTCACTATACCCTTTTTATCACCTAACAAGATTACCTCCTCTCTTCTTGAAAGTTTTTTTTTTTTTGTCTTGCAAGTACTTGGTGACTGTGTCAGTGCAGGTACCACTTAAAAGCACCCAGTTCACACTGTAAAGTGGTTGGTATTCAGAGGGGCATCCAGCTGTAAAAACCTTGCCAAAACTGACCTTGCCTGTGCTCAAGCCATGTAAAAAGCACTACTCACCTCACCTGTGCTTGTGCCACAAAAAACACACTAAATCCACTCTGCTGAGTGGTTGGTGTTAGGAAGGGCATCCAGCTGTAAAAATCCTGCCAAAACAGTCACAGAAGTTTGGTGCAGGCTTTAGCCCAGCCGGCTCTTGTGAAACCGTCCTACCCATGCTAGCATGGAAGGTGGACGTTAAGCAATGATGATGATGGTGGTAATGTATGGATTTCATCATCCTATTGATATCAACTGGTGAAATAAATATATTCATCTCATACCTCAGACTTTCTTCATATTCTGTATATATATATGTGTGTATATAAGGTATACACACACACACATTCATATATTTATATATAAATTTTAAACACCATTTGTGCTCACTTTATATATATCTATACACACACACACACATATATATATATATATATCATTGCTATCATGCAAAAGTGTCGTAAATCCAAAAGGTTGCTTTTTCAGAAAATGGATAAATAGTTTCACCATCCCAAAGTAAAACCACTGTACTACACTTTGACAATTTTTGATATCTTTGTATCTGAAGCAGCTGGAGATATAGTTTGACCAAAAGAACTGGCTATTGCAAGTAAAAATAAGTATTCAAAAAATCACATT
>NC_068985.1:35789136-35802296 GCF_001194135.2 Octopus bimaculoides
TATATATATATATATATATATATATATATATATATATGCAACAGGATTCTTTCAGTTTCCATTTACCAAATCCATTCACAAAGCATTGGTTGGCCCAGGGCTATAGCAGAAGGCACTTACCCAGGGTGCAAATGTGGACGTGTGGTTGAGAAGCTTGCTTCTTGACCACATGGTCTAAAGGCATCCAGCCATAGAAAATCTGCCTCAACAAATTCCACGTGACCCATGCAAACATTGAAAAGTGGACATGAAATGATAATGATTACAATATATGTATGTGTACATGCACATACATATGTATATATAACATTCATTTCCGTATTGGGCAGTTTAATTTTGTAGTTCATTTTGAGTAATTAAAGATTTGCTGATATGCCACTTCCAGAAATTATAAGTACACATGAAGAAACTGGACAGTACATCTAAAAGAACAAGACACTTCACTCTAATATGACAAATTACAGCAGGTTGGTGCGCTTAGTATGGTTCTCAAATATGTTGAGGCATGGTATATGTGGCCCAATGTATTTTTGAATCACATCTTATCATTCAAATGATGACCACAAATACCATAAATCTATTCACTTAGGGCTGACCTGATGTTCAATCACACACAATAATCATTTATATTTAAACACTAATTGACACTTGACATAGGAAATGCTATATATAAGAATTTGGGGCACAATGATAGCTTTGTACATATAAGATTTTAGTAGGCTAACTTCAATGAAATTATTAATTTTAGCAAAGCAAACAGTTATCTTCATATATAGCTATGTTGGTTGGAAAGGAACTGACAGTAAGCAAACTTAATACAATAGTTGGTCCTACTTTGGCATATGATCTACAAGGTAGATTAATTTAGATTACTTTTAAAATTATTTTTTACATACTTAGCATTGTAAATGTATTTTTACAAAATTCGTACTATTTTAAGGATTAGAAAACCATATAATAATTAAAATAAGCATGTAGATCACCCATCAAAGTAAATTTGCTCATGTAGATCACACAGAAAATAGCACAAACACAAAGTAAACTAAAGTAATTTTCCTTTAAATTGTAGATTACATGCCAAAGTGGCACCGTTCTTTTTCTCAAGAAATTATGTGAATTTAGTGCTGGTTTCTTGTAAAAATGCAGCTGCTTTTGTCTCGTCACTAATCACATTGTAAAAATCTTTAGCCAACATTTTATGAGCTCTTAGAAATTGAAAAGTAAACTATAAAGTAACCTAAAGTAATCTCCTTTGTAGATCACATGCCAAAATAGCACCCAATAGTTTGATATCAATAATACTGGTGAATATATCTCTATCAATGTACTTGTATGTGGTCTATGTCATAAAACGCAAAAGATATTTATTTTCTAATATCATTCTCAGTATTATTACTACCAGTAAATAATAGGAACGTAAAAATGTTTTAAGCCTTTGACAAGGTCCCTTTCTCCCTCATCTAGTGAGCAATGTGGAAGCTGAGAATAGATGAGTGGTTGGTGAAAACTACAATCCATGTACAAGGATGATGTCAGTAAGGTCTAGGTTGGCAATGAGTATAACAATGAACTTAGTGTACAGGTAGGAGTTCACCATGAATTGTTTCTCAGCCCCATCTTGTTTATCACAGTCCTTCAGGCCATAATAGAAGAATTTAAGATTGGCTGCCCTTGGGAGTTCCTCTACACTGACAACCTTGTTCTTATTGCTGAATCACTACCAGAACTGGAGAAGAAATTTCAAGTGTGGAAGCAAAATGCCTTAAAGTTAAATTTAGCAAAGACCAAAGTCTTAGTAAGTAGGAAAATAGACAAATCACAGATCTCTTCAGGGAGATGGCCCTGCTCAATATGTAGAAAAGAGGGTGGTAGAAACTCCATACAGCGTACCCAGTGCTGCAGTGGTATCACAGGAAGGTTAAGAGAGAACATAGTCTTTGTGTGTGGCGTATATCCAGGTACATTAAACACTAGGAATGGAGAGGAAATAGACTCCCTCAAATGTCAAAGGGATCCTTTGAAGTAGCAGATAGTTTCTGTCACTTAGGTGACTAAGTTAGTAATGGAGTGAGTAGTTCTGAAAGTGTGGTGAAAAAATAAGAATGAGTTAGGCAAAGTTCAGAGAGCTACTGCCTTTGTTGGTAACAAAGAGCCTTTCACTCAGAGAGAAAGGCAGATTGTATGATGCCGATGTACAAGCAGTTAAGCTACATGGCAGTGAGATTTGGGCTGTAACCACTGTGGACATGCAAAGAAATGAAGCAAACATACTCTGTCAGTGTGCATATGACAGAGTGTAAGTGATTTGAGAGCAAAACTGGCTATACAAGGCATCAGATATTGTGTGGAAGACAGAAGACTGTGCTGGTATGTTCATGTGACATGTATGAGGACAGCTGCATCAAGAAATGCCAATTTCTAACTGTGGAGGGAACTTGTAGAAGGGTTAGATCCAGGAAGACGTGGGATGAAGTAGTAAGAAAGGATCTTCAGATTTTCAGCCTCACAGAGATGACAAGTGAGCATGTGTCTGTCTCCTTGTCTTGACATTGTGTGATAGTTGTAGACATGTCACTGTCACACAAGTGTCAATCATTTCCAATATTTTGCAGAAAGGCGGTGAGCTGGCAGAATCGTTATCATACCAGACAAAATCTTTAGCAGTATTCCATTCATCTTTCTGTTTTGAGTTCAAATCCTGCCAAGGCTGATTTTACCTTTCGTTTTTTTTTTCAAGTTGAAAAAATAAGAACCAGTTGAGCACTGGGGCTGATGTAATCGACTGGCCCCCTCCCCCGAAAATGCTAGTTTTGTGCCAAAATTTAGAACCAATATTTTTCAGAAACATGTCTGGCCATGAGGAAGCATCACTTTGCTCGGAAACAAGTGAGAGTTAGCACAGGAAGAGCATCCCATCTTTGAAAATCTGCCTCAAATAAACTGTCTGACCCAAGCAAACATGAAAAAGTGGACATTAAAACAACATATATATACCCAGTTCATAAATTTGAATTGTTTCAAAATCTAAGGAATTTGAAACTGGCGCTTATCTTGAAACTTTCCCACATCTCATTGATAATGTTAGTTTGAAAGTCACTACTTGAGTGCTTAAAAAGTCAACTTAACATCTAAAACTGTTATTATCAGCATCAAATCTCATCACAGTACATAACTTGAAAATAATTCATTGAAGAAAATGTAACTTCAGAGTATTTGAATTAACTCATACCAACTGAATAATTCTGTAATATTTGTAACTACTTCTGAATTGAATTCCTTCCTTTGATACTCAGTAACTATTTCCTGAAGTAAGGTGTCCAATATAGTGGGCTGAGCCTATCTCATAAGTAATGGTTAATGTTTCCCGTTCTTACACAATGTGTAGGCATAACCAAAATGTAATGTATGTACGAATGTCATACGTAAAATTGGGAGTGTTAAATTGTGGAATTTGTGTTCTATGTATGAAATAGAAGTGAAGACGCCAAATAATGTGCATCAAATCTCATAATTATTCCCCTTTATCTATCCTACCTCGACATCCAATTACCCGCCAAATTGTATGCGCAACCAGCAGCTTGAAAAGCGAACAATTTTCATTGGTCCATTATTTGGTATGATGGCAATTTAATCCAATCACATTTGTCGTCACTGGAATTAGGTGTAGGAGTCGACCATCATCTTACCCTCGTGTTAGAAGCAGCTTCGAAAAGCTCTACGGTAAGTTTCTTTATGCAAGGAGAAATCTTTGATTTTTTTTACTGTAATCTACTTAAGTTAATCGTTATTACTGTAAGTTAATTTATTGTAATATCTGTACACCAATAGTTGTTATTATGTTGAGTGTTAAATTGTTTTTCTTCTTGTGACCATGATCTTATTGACTGCATGTAGGGTGTCTGGGGCCTCCCTTTTCTTTAGAACCTTCTAGTTAATTGCAAATATTTAACAGAAAAAGCAATTCCTGTTATCTTACGAAATTCATTTTAACTAATTTTTGGAATATATTTGTTCATGATATGTTAAGACTAATCGAATTTGATGTTCTTAAGTTACACAAACAGTATTACGAAATAATATAAGTTGAGTGATAAAATCGTCGACTTCACAGCGCATTCTAGGTGAAATACTTCTAAGTTATAACGTGTAACAGAATCATAGTCCCAAATTTGTAATTCTTCTGTCAGTATTCGAGGATAGGAAGACTCTTTTGATGCCACATGTTTGCTCTCCGTTCTCTCTGACAGTCACCACCTCTTACTAACCCCCATATCGCTATTTCTCTGGCAAATGTAATTCAGCCATATTTAACTCAATACTAATGTGAGTCAGCTTAAAACATACTCTACATATCTCTTTTAGTTTTATCCATCATTCCATATATCTTTTATTAGATATAGAATTTTAAAAAAAAGTGTAATCGCTGATTACATTCATGCTAAGAGGGCATTATTTCAAGGTCTTTCGTGCATTCTGCACTAACATATGTAACGGAATTATATTTAACTCTAGGGGTCATTGACTGCCCGTTATTAGCACTAGTTGAGACTCTAGAACTTGTTTTTAGCCGATATGAACGTGTCATCTTGTGAAATGTTTGCAACCGCCTGTCTAACGACGAAGAATAATTTCACTTGGGGTACTGACACCCACATGCCGTCGTCATTGTGCAAATGTCGAAGAAAACTATCATTTAACATTTTTGCTTTTCTAGTATTACGTAGGGTTAACAATTCACTTTTAATGAATTATAATTGAAAGCCGTGGCTGTGTTGATTGTTCCAAATAGTTCTATGGCTTCTAATTTAAGTCGCAGTTTCTGACTGGTTGAAGAACCGACATCTATAAATGGCAAACTGTTGTAAATTATTTTCTTTCGTTTAGTCAGATGTATGTAGCCATAAACACTCATTTTGTATCTTTTCTTAATCTAGCGTATTTTTTTTCTATTCCTATATTTCAGTATCTCTCTATTGGCCTTATGTTTTATATTACACTAGTACTCCATCCTTGGCTTTCATTGAGCTTGAATCCTGGAGTCGTCAATTTATTGAAGTTTTGTAATGTAACTTTTTGAGGTGATGTCCTATTCAAAACCAAATTTTTTTCTATTACCTTTAGCGTAGTAAAGAAACATTCTTTTTTTTTCTATGAAACTGAATTAGTAATTTAAAAGTAGCAAAATATTTGTTTCAATTGTTGAAACTGGGATTACGAAACACACACGTGCGAGTTTCAGGTTGACTTAAATACGAAAAGCTTCATTAAGCGACTCGAAATGTACCAATAAACACTAGCTTATATACCATATACGACTGCAATTTACTCCCGACTTCAGGATTAAAACGGGGGAATATTTACTACACTTATCGTAAACAAATTACACTTCGATCGGAACTAGCTCCTGTGTTTTTCGTCTGCTTGCATACTGTGACATATTAACAGCATAAATGATATTAACTGTTGCTCTTAATATTTTTTTGTTTTCTAGAATTAAATTCTTTGCCGGCTGCCGTGAATTTTTTTTTTTTTTTTTTTTTTTTTGTTAACAGTAATTGTATCTCTAGAAGCCTAACGCTTGCAGACTTTTATGGGGGGGGGGTCTTTTCGCTATCCTTTGCTCAACGAAGCACGTGTTTTAATTTGTCACATCTTATAGTTAAGAAATTAGTATTATTCTCAAATTGAATATAAAAGATACTAAAAATATGTTAATGAAATTCTGAGGCCTAAGTATTTCTATAATGGAATGCCTCTATAATTTTAGAATGTCCGTATTTAGTCGTATGTTCTCAAGGAACACGTTCTCGAATATATAATTTTAAGGAGCCTATGACTTAATTTTAACCAGTGCTAATATTTAATTTGGGTTTTCCAGTTTTCAGTTAATGTTACTAATATAGTGCAAGTTTTTAGGGAAAAAAAGGAACACCAATTAAAAATTTTTGAAGATTTTCATGTAAAGGCATTCACATGGCTCTATTAAGAATCTCCATTTGCAACCACGTGGTTTCTGGTTCATGTATATATTACATGTGTCAAAGCCCTTCCCAAACCATTTAGCAACGATGTTGGTTTGTTTTTGTCTCTAGCGGTTCAGTATAAGGACGACAGAAAAAGTACCAGACTTTTAAAAGTACTTGTAACAATTTGTTCGTCTAAAACTCTAGAAGGCGCTTCGTCGGAGCCGAGCAAATGAAACGAGTAAAGAAAAACATGCAGACTGCTTAGCATTTAATTTTTTTTTCTGTTTAGTTTCAAATCATTCGTTCCCCGTCTCAACTTTATTCCCTCATAAGTCTTCAAAATGTTTTTAATGACATTCAGCATGTTATTTTTTTATTTATTTTTTGTAGATTACGTAATTTCGAGGTTGGAATGGTGGTAACCAGCACGCGCGTAGTGTGGTGGTGGTGGTGATCTAAAACTTCTCTCCCCTTTCGCCCCCCACCCCCAATTTTAACGCGTAATCTGCACTCAATGTATCTCCGCAAAATTTCATAGAAACATATTCCTTCTTTTCAGAAAGTTATAACGTCGTGGTACACCAAACTAGTTTGTCAAACATTGTTTTACGTTTTTTGCTCACGGGGCAAACAGCTGGCATGTGCATCATTTGTATACATTAGCATTAGATATTTCTCGTTGCTTTCAAGGATGTCGAAAATATGTCAACAGATGTACAAATTGAATTAGTTACGAGAGCTACTGTACGCTAAAAAGATTATCGTTTTTTATCTTTATTTTATTTTCTCTTTTGCTAGAAAGTCTTTACCGCTTCCGAAATTGGGTAGTGCACATTATCTTCGTTTAGAAGAATGAAGTTCCATAAACACGGCTATTTTTACTGTAATTTCATAGTAAACGTTTGTGCCCGTCATACATGTTACTAAACTTGTGGAATAACGTTAGAGATGCTGTGCTGCCAAATTTGAATACTTATTTGTTTCATTAGAGTAAAGAATTCCACAAATATAAATAATATTATGGATGTAGTAATGATAGAAAAAATACTCAACAAACGAAGACGAAGCTACCTTATATGTCTGGCTTTAAAAATACCAGCATAAGTGCTAAGTTTTGGAGGTACTTATAGGCATAGCACATGAAGAATAGTGTACTGTAAATGAAAGACTTTTACTACTTAGTGCTAGTGGGCACTTTTTCCCCTTAAAATTTGATTTCCATATTCTATTCGGCGAAAGTAAAGAATACGTTCAGCCAGTGTTTACTGTTACATCGAAAACGGGTGGTGTGCGTATTCTTTACTTCCGCTTTTTATTCTCAACTGGAAGTGCTTGTAATATTTTTTCCTTCAGCTAATTTTCACAACTACATTTAGTTATATGGACACTTGGGGTAAATCTATAACTGCTGCAAAGACGACTGAATATGTGCGCGTTCATAATTGTTCTCTTTCGGTGTTTAATATTACAAGTCCTCTTAAAACTAAAATACGTTGATTTATATAAATTCTCTCCTTATCTATCTTTGAAGCAGCAAGATGTCTTTTTTTTTTTTTTCTACTATTTGTTTTTAAAGTAGGATAATTCTATTGATCTTTACCTCCTGACTGCTGAGCTGTAGGACATTGTTTACAGGAGACAAAAGAAAAACTGCAGGTCTCAATCATGTGCTTCCATTCAGTTTCTATATACCTAATTTCACTTGTAAGGTCTTGGTTATCCCAGGTGTGATGAGAGAACTTTCTGAAGTTGCCATGCCTAAACCACATGATTGCAAAACAAACTTCGCGCAGTTATACCTGCATGCGTATGTGTGTACCTACTTACCTACCTTTATATATATATATATATATATATAATATATATATATTGCATACACTGTGCCCATGTCCATCTTGAGCAAAACATTAGTCTGCATCCAGTAGTGAGATGCCACGGCTTAAAAGTTTAGATTTATGGTATATGGACTAAGCCTTAAGTTGTCACCACTCCCGGGTTTGCTGTGGGGTCCAATGCTTGAAAGGTGTCACCTATGTGCCGCAGGCATTGGTGCCAGTTACATGACTCCAGCATCAGCCATGACTATAATTTCAGTTGACTTCATGGGTCCTTTCAAGCACAGCATATTGACAAAGGTCTCAGTCACTAGTCATTTCGGATCTTTTTTAAAACGGGGGGCCACATTTTTCATTAACGAAACACTTTGAAACTTGGAACACTGGTAGAATATGTCATATAAAACATCTTTTTCTCTTAGTCTTCTTTAAAAAAAAAAAAGAAATCCCTAAGTTAATCCATGTTAAAGTTGTATTTCTGTAATTTCAACCAATCACTGACGTCCATTCATCCGGTATACATTAAGTGCCGACTACATAAACAAACGATTCAGCAAATTTAAAAAGAAGAAAGCAAAACGAAGCTATGGAAATTAGATACGCTTTACACTGCTTAATCAGCCAAAGGAGTAAATGTAAACAACTGAATACTTGTCAGTGATTGGTTGAAATTATCGAAATAAGGCAATTTTTTACATGAAATAAATTCGAATACAAAAATATTTTTCTGTTCTATAACACAAAATAGATAAGTATACGAAGTTTGAAAGTCTTTCGGTACCAAAAACACTACGTAAAACATTAATGAAAAATGTGGCCCCCGTTTTAAAAAAGATCGGTCATTTCCTCTGTGAAGCTCAGTTCAATAATCATACTTCACCGTGTCCCATCTCTTCTTGGGTCTACTTCTACGACAAGTTCCCTCCACAGTTAGAGAATGGCACTTTACACAGCTGTCCTGATTTACAATACTGGCAACTAGGCCATAACCCATACCACCAGATATTTTAAGCATCTTGGTGATGATTCCTGATGGCGGGGGGGAGGGAGGACTGTCCCTGTCTTCATATCAATTGCTTAATCTTCCAAAGCACTGTCAATTCAGGTAGCTAGTCCCTCAATTGGGTCAACTTTTGGTGTTCTCCCATTCTTTCTCCATGTTCAGCAGTCTTTCATAGAGGCATTCCCAAGCTTCTTTGCAGAATAGCTAAATGCAAGTGTGCTATCATCTTTGAGGTATCCTGCAGCTGAATATCATAAAAGTGGTCCTTCTGTTCATTTGGTAGTCCTGCTTGTGGGGCATAGGCAGATATAATTGTAGCTATACTATTCTGCAAAGCTAGCCTGAGCTTAAGCTCTCTATTGCACATTGACTACCTCTATGACCTTATCCACCCATTTCTCAGCAAGAAATATCCCCGCATCACCTACCCCATCATTGTTACCTTCCCAGAAGATTTTATACCTGTGTCTTGGCTGAAGCTCCTCTCCACCCCACCTCTTGGATGCAGCATACACCAACATGCCTCCGTTCAAGCGTCTCAACAATCTTGCTAGACCTATATATACATACGTCTTAGTATCTGTTTGTTCCCCAAGTAGTGTCAGTGTGTTTACATCCCTATTAACTTGGTAGTTCAGCAAAAACTGAAAGATTAAGCACTAAGCTTTAAAAAAACAAGTCCTGGAGTTAGTTTCTTCATTTAATATGTTTTCTATGCTGACATGGGTTGGACGGTTTGGAAACTTGTAAGCTGGGGAGCTGCAGGTTTCAATCTAATTTAGCATGGTCTCTCAAACTGGATGCCCTTCCTAATGCCAACCACTCCCAAGAGTGGAGTGGTTGCTGTTTGTGTGCCAGTTAAAAAAAAACCCAGCATCGGCCATGATTACAATCTCACTTGGCTTGACAGGTCTTCTCAAGCACGGTATATTGCTAAAGGTGTAAAATCCTTCAAGGCAGTGCTCCAACATGTCCGTAGTCAGGTGAATGAAACAACAATGAATGATATACTACTAAATATGAAAGTATTCATTTTGAAGCACAAGCATGGCTGAGTGTTTTCAGAATCACAAGTAGTTTTAGGCTTCCATTTTAGCCTTGACTTACCATTTCCTTGTGAGCAGTGGAGTTGGTAAATGGAAACGGTACTGGAGCCTATTTGTATTGTATCTTCCCATTTGTGCATTGTTTGTACCTCTTATCAAAGCATTGGCTTTTGTGATTATGTGAAAGCTAAGTTGGCAACAAGAGTCTCTGACTATAGACTGCTGCCTCACCTTTTTCCATGGGTTGAGTTACTGAGGTAATATGCTGCAGTCAGACTGCCTTCTAGGTGACTGGAAGGATTTAGCTTTAAGAAGCTTGCGTGTGTAGTCAATAATATTGATACATTATACTAGTATATACTTACACACCTGACTGGTTTTTTCGTTTTTCTGACCATCAGATTTTGTTCTGAAAAGTTAACTCCAAGCTATGAGACACTTAAGGTGCCATGCAATGAGATGTAATCCTATACTACATGATGAAGAAGTTTAACCTGTGCAATGGACTTCCATGCCATTTCTCTCTGCCAACTTCATTCACAATTGATAAATTATCTCCAGGATATATTGACACTTACACATGGTTGTGAATCAAATTTTTTAACTATGTAGCCATGCCTATAATCATAAGATATGTAATTGTTTGCTTGTTATAGAGAAAGTTTTCAAAATTGCAAAAATGGAGCACTAATTTCATATTAGTGCATCCTCTTTTCATGTGTAAGATATATAAACAAAATGAATATTTATGATTTTTAAGTGTTTCTCATAAGGATTTCCACTGAAAACCTTTCTTTTACAGGTTACAACTTGTCAAGTAAATATGGCGGACAATGACCCGTGAGTATTTAAAATATAAAATTATAATTTAGAAGTTAAATTTAACTTAAGTGTATATAACTTTGACAGGCCTTTTAAAACCTGTTTTTGTCTATAACTCTCCTCTAGGTTATTTTGAAGTTGAATATATTTATGAAATCCCAGCATTTCTATACATGTGGTTTTTGTTTGCTGTATATTTTATATTATTTTTAATGTCTTCTTCGAAAAGTACTTCAAATTAAAACTAGTTGCTTGACATCACAAAACCAGTATCAATTTTTTGTCCATTATGAAACCTTTCTGAAAGTCAAAATGGAGAGAGAAAAAATCTCCAAAAATTTGCGGTGCTCACATATGTGTACTGTAACTCAATTGTTTACTTAGTGAAACCACTATTTTTATCTGGATTTTGAGAAATACATTAAAATCAAAGATTTCTCTTGTGAAATCATTGCATTAAGTGTTGTTGATGCTATTGCTTACACTCAGAAATTGAAATGTCTGATTCCAAGTTCTTGTTTTCTGTGACTCTAAATTGAATTTCAATTCAACCAACAGTAGATTATTTCAAACTTTTGAAATGCAGTGGGACAAACACAGGAAGTTTGATATATGACCAATAATTAGTTTGTGTATAATTATGTATTGTCATTTCTGTTGGTTGTAATTTTGTGATAATACTAACAAGTCTATTGGGTACTGCTCCATCTGAACTACCACTGGCCAGTAATTCAAACTGTCCATGTATTTATAAGATACAAGCTGGTTTTTGTGAGATGCTACCACCTACTTAAAGAGTATATCATATTAGCTGTCTGATATGCTACATACTTGTATTTTATAAAACTGATCAGAGAAAAGTCAGATTGTATTTTCTGTTGCAGTTTTCTAGCAAATAATTTGTTGTTTATATAATGTGTATTTTAGAGGGTTAAGAATGTAGGCAGAATTATTTCTGTTTACAGATACTCCCCTCTAATAGTAAATGAAAAAGTGATTAGAACATTCTGGATGTATAAAGTAAATTTTCCAGACTACTTGATCACTTACATTTTTAATTTATAATAATGGAATTAACACTTGAAAATTATAAATAGCAATATCTTTAATTGTATAAAATTTTATTTCAGACAAAACAATGCAGAAGCTGATCCTGAGGAAGTAGAAACAGATGTTGATGAAGGATCAGAAGGTAATCCTGACTACTTTAATTATTTTAACCTGTGGATAGGTGTAAATTTCGAAGCTATAATGACAAAAGCATGTTTTTTATATAAAAAAAATATTCGAAAGGGTTTTTATTTGTGTGTGTATAATATATATGTAATTAGGGTACTAAGAAGCACCAGCTTTGCTAAAGAAAGGGGTCTTGAAAAATTTCTGAAGCCATGGTAATCAAATTTATACAGACAGGGGGGTGGGGGTGTGAGAAAAAAAACTAAGTGAATAAGAATCTTACCTCCTGCAAGATTGCAAGAAAGAATGGCAGTTGGTATCATGATTTTGAATTCAGTGCCAAAAAGCACTTGATTCTCTTCAGCCAAATCTTATAATAATGTTGTTAAATTCACTTACCAATGCCTGTGTTCATCTGAGTGCCTCAGCCTCATTGAAGAAACGAACTGTGAATTATAAATATATAAAAGAATGTTTTGTGTCTGGGGAGAGTCTTTCTCCTTTTAGTGCTTTATTTAACACACTCACGAGTGAGTGTGTTGGCACTAAAAAAGTACTCTCCCCAGACACAAAATGTGCTTCAACACACGAATTTGCATAAAGAATCTTGCAAACCAAAACCCAAAATTAAATAAAAGAATTATAATAAATATGAAAGAACACTTATTCATATAACTCCTTTCCTGAGCAAAGCTGGTGCTTCTTACTACCCTAATATATATATATATATATGTACATATATTAATTTACTGATATGGTTTTATGCTTGTGGTCACTAATATTATTTGTGTGTGTGTGTGCATATAAATAAATAATTTGTCACATGTAAAGATATTTTAATTTAACCCTTTTGATACCAAACTGCCTCTGCCTCTGTAATATGAATGTATTGTTTTCAAAAGTTCTAAATTAAAATCTTCTAAACCTTAGTCACAATTTACCTTCCTCTCACTAGCTTAACCCTTTCGTTACCAAACCGCCCAAGGCCACCCGAGATAAATTTTGGTTCATGTGACCAAGCCGCCCAAAACCGCCCGTAATCACCTATTCATATTTAAATGAGAATATCCGAGCAAATCTCGTTAGTACATTCGTGAAAACACGTGATTATTTGTGTAAACAGTTCAGCTATAGTTTTGTACGATGATCAACGTGTTTTTGTGAATTTTGGGAGATTTTTTTCCAAATTTGTTCCTGTTGTGTTTTCAAAATTTGTAATCCTGACAAAAAAATGGATACGAATTCTATTCTGTCAAGCAGAGAGTCAGAATTCGAAGGATTTTCCGTTGAAAACCTTGATGAATCTAACTCT
>NC_068985.1:35802776-35814744 GCF_001194135.2 Octopus bimaculoides
TGACGAGGATACGGTTTTTAAAATTGACTCAATATCTACATGTAAGAGACACGAGCAGTACACCAGTACGTAGAAAACCAGACTTTGATCCCTTATTTAAAATAAGACCCCTCATTGACTGTGTTCAAATCACATATAAAACAGTTTATAGATGAGGATATGGTGGGCTATAAAGGCTGAGTGCGTTTTCGACAGTATATGCCAGGAAAACGCACAAAATGGGGGATCAAAGTTTGGAAAAGATTTGTGAATCAAATACTGGGTACTGCTCTGGATTTTAATTTTATACTGGCAAAAGAGACAGTAATAAATCCAGTAATGTGCACAACTCTTCTATAATAATATTTTGTTGTATACCCAATTGAATATAAGCTAATAACCCATTTTCTATAGCGATGTTTGAACAAAAATTTTAATTTTATATTTTGTTGAATTTACCTGTAATTAAAGTCACTTTGTGACAAAAATTTTGGTATAGAATTGGTTGAGAACCTTTCGTTAAATTATCTTCCAAAAATCACATTAATATGTTGATAAATAATAGTTGTTTGATAAAACCAGCCTGAATTTATGATTATGTTAGAAATTAATTGAAACACATAAGGGGTGTAATTTGGTTAGAAATATGGTAACGAAAGGGTTAATGATAACCAAGTTATTTTACTAAATTTTTTTATATTTGAAATTAATGAAAGAAACACATAGCATCTCAATGGAAATATGGTAACAAAAGGTTTAACTGGAGTATATTATTTTGTTATAGGTTATTATAATTAGAATTACCTCACTAATTTTCTTTCAGATGCTCCACAAACTGGATCTACAGACGTTGCTTGTGAATGGATGCAAAATCCTTTTGAATTGGCTGCTCTGCAAGATAAGCTAGGCAGTCTTATTGGTACTCCATCCACTTATATTCAAAGGTATTTTCTTTTATTCCTTTACATGTTTCTGTCATTTAACTGAGGCTATGCTGGAGCACCACCTTTAGTCAAAGAAATCAACCTTAGGACTTCCTTCTAAGTCTAGAACTTATTCTGTCATTCTCTTTTGCCAAGTTTTGGTGACATTAACACACCAGCATTGGTTGTCAAGTAATGGCAAACACACACGTACATATGATGGCTTCTTTCATTTTCTGTCTACCAAATCCACTCACAAAGGTTTAGTCAGCCTGAGGCAATAGTAATAAACACTTGCCGAAGGTTCCATGCAGTGGGGTTGAACCTGGAATCATGTGGTTGGGAAGCAAGTTTCTTAGCACACAGCCATGCCAGTGCCTATTCAAATTTTTTTAGCTTTTATGTTGCTAGATTTACACAGGGTTATTAACATAACCAGTGAGATAGTGTGTTAGTATGATTTTAATACCCTTTAACTAGCCCTTCAGTACCACCTTAATAGTCCTCTCTGTTACTAGCATTTAGTATTTAAGGCTATATCTCTGATTTGCTTATGATTTACTCTACTTTCTACAACACCTTGTAAAGTGCTGTTGTTTAAAGAGGATGGGGGCGAGGGACTGGAGCGACCAGTTGTGATAATACTTCCTGTAGGATCACCTGTTTTATGCTTTTTACATGAATTAAAGTAGTGGTTATTAACAGCTACACCAGTCTGCATGCCCTTTAACTATGGAGATGCTGTTTGAGAAAACTTCAGTATTAAATTTATTGTATTCCATTTACTGAATATAAGCATTTCTTTGGAAGCAACATGGCCCAATGATCAAATTTTGCACAAGGGTACACACATGATGGGCTTCATTCCACAAAATTCACTCAGAGCTTTAGTTGGCCTGGATCTACAGTATACGACTCTTGAAAGAATAAAGAAAATAACTTGCTGAAATGAATTATTCAGGATTCAGTTGCTGTCTACAAATGTGGCAAATATTTATGTAAATATAGTTATAAAACAATCCTATATGATCTAATGGTAACAGATAGTGGTTACAAGTATATTGAAATTTTGTTCATTTTTGTTTTTTTTAGTTATGACTGAAGTATTAAAAGAATTTTCATTATTTGTAATGTAATTTTGTAGAATATTGGTATAGCAGTGTGGTTCGTTCCAACCACAGTTTCAGATACAGCCTATCTGCACAGCACTTTTGACAATTGTCTTGCACCTACTTGGGTGGATATGCTTGACAGTAAATAAGAAGCTTATCTTGTATGTCTTCACATTTGCTCTTTGAAAATAGCTAATCTTTAAGGGATAGTGTCATTGCTTTCAAAGATCCCTTATTCGAAATATATATAGGTATGTATTGGTGATAAGAAGGACATCTAACTGTAAAACAATGCTTTATTAATATTTGTGTAACCTATGCAGGGTAAAAGAAAATGAATTACAAATGAGCGTTCTGAAGGACTATTAAAAGCGCACTTGAAATTTAACTTCTTTAGTAGGTTTCTAAATAAAATAATCTCCCCACCTATGATTTAGTTCAATTCTAAAATGAAGAACTTGGTCATAAAACTTATTTTTTGATATGAGAATTTCAATAGGGCATGAATGAGTTATAAATTTAGCTATTAAGTGTTGCTGTATGAGTTAATGTTCAGCTTTAGTTGGGCGATAAAAGAAATTATGCATTGATGTGCCTGTAGTTACTTATAAATTTCCCAAATGTATTAAAATTTTGAATTTTCTTGCTGTATGTAGACTCTACAGTGCCTATTTTTTTAAATCCCAATAATCATACTCTGTGTTGGATTTTCTTTTACAGTTTACCTAAATGTGTTAAGCGGAGAATAAAAGCCTTAAAGAAACTCCAATTTGAAACAACTAAGATTGAATCTGATTTCTATGAAGAACTTCACTCGTTGGAATGCAAATTTGCTGAGAAATATGCTCCATTCTATGATAAAGTGAGATTATCATTGTAACTATTGAGTTAATTGTTTGTGCTTTAATGTTAATTTTAGCAGCCATTTAAATTTTATTTTCTCAACTCTTTTTTTTTTTTTTTTTTTTTTTTTTGTAGAGAAAAGATATTGTGAATGCTAATGTTGAACCCACAGACGAAGAATGTGATTGGTCGAGTGACGAAGAATTAGCAGTATGTATCGCATTGTTTCATGCACCAGTTTAATAGTGACAAAATTAATGTACTACGTTCTTTTTTTTTTTTTTTCTTTTTTGTTGAGGCAAAAGTTGTACATTTGAGGCATATGGTAATGTAAGGTTTAAGTGGCTAATTTTTTGCATGGGTAATTTACATCTGCTTTGGTTTCATCTGATTCAGCTATTTTGTATGATGCTCTAGAATTGAATGGATTTAAAATTGTTTAAAGTTTCCATCAAATGTAATTATAGATATGACAAATGTAAGCTATAATACTTCTTTGAAATGGTTCAGAAATAAATTTGTTCCCGTGTCTGATAAGTAGCTTTGCAAATAGTTGTCAATCTGTATGATCCAAAAAAATTTATGAAATTGCTTCATTTTTGTCCATACTGAAATAGCTAAACTTGAATATTATCTTACAGGTGTGGAAATTTGTGACTTAGATTCAAGTAGGCTTAAATTATTTGCCCCCAAAGTATTTACATGTGAAATAACTGTAAATGATTATGGAATTGTAAATTCTTTCTGTACAAAAAACTCTGCTTAAGAGATCATATCATCTACATTTCCATGCTTGCATGGGTTTAACAATTTGAGGCAGGTTTTCTGCATCCCGGTACCCTTGCTTGTTTCCAGGCAAGTTAATGTTTTCCCCATGGCTAGACATGTTTGCACAGAGCATTGGGAATTAATGACATTGCTTGGACAGCACTCATTTACAACTATTGTGATGGCAAGACAAGGACACATACACACTTGCAGGTGATTGGACAAATGAAAGAAAGGCATTTAACACACATAGTGGGAATTACATTATTTAAAACAGTTTAATTCAGCCCAATATACCTTAGTTTCATAGGTGCCACCAAAACCAACAAGCTAGGTTTCTGTAAGTAATATACAAAGCTTAGGGTTGCATCAAACTGTTTTAAATATTTGTAACAAGCATATAATAGAGGTTCAAATTTCTTCCAGGATGATATGCGAAATAAAGCTGCAGTTGAGGATAAGCCAGAACAAAAAGAACCTGAGGTAGAGGTTTTAGATGGTAAGTATTTAAATTCAGTTATTTGGCTGATTGTGAAAAGATGTAAGCAATATAACAGTTATCTTTTTCTGATATCATTGGCTTTTACTTTCCGAAGCTGGTATAGGTTGGACCGAACATTATAGTCTGTCATTTATTGGGAAGAGTCACTCCTAATGACTGGTTTTCCTATGTGTTATTGGTTGTTTCTTTGGCTAGATAACCCTCGCATTGCCAATCATATTGCAGTTTAAACTGCATTCATTTTCTTGTGACATAAACACTAAAGCACTCATTAACCTAAGGCATGTAGACTGAGAAGGGACGTAAAGGGGAGTAATAATAGTAGAAAGGCCAGAAATAAGTAGTTATCAAGGTGTAAGTGTATTGAGTACTCGGTAGCCAACGGCATGTCTATTTATTTGGGTGATTTATGGGAGGGAGGGAGCTAGACATCAAAAGGACTGTAAAAGGGAATAGGGCAGAATCAAAAGTATAAAGGAGAGTGCAGGAGTATTTGCGGTAGGCAGTAGAAAAATAAATGACCAAGACAAGGGTGCTTATGAGTTAATGGCCTGGAAAGTTTAGTGCAGAGTGAAACTAATTCATTGGGTGGAGTGGTGGTCCAATGAAGTCTTGGATGTGGGTTTAGAGAACAGTGAGTGAGTCATGAAAGTGTATGGTGCAGTTGGCATAATAGTGCAGAGACAAGCCATTTTTGCTAAAATCCAATCTGCAAGTAAAGGTTGATACATGGATATTACTGACGATTTTTGAAATGGCAATTAGGAATAACCAAACATTAACCTATCAATTGTAAAGTTTTAATTAATTAGAATTTTTTTATTTTTTTCCAGAAAATACAAAAGGTATTCCTCATTTCTGGTTGACGGTCTTCAAGAATGTAGATATTCTTTCAGAAATGGTTCAGGTAAATAGATTACTTTCGGTTACAAATGTGTGTTGGGCATTCATAATGTCTGAAGAGAACTGACTTAATAACTATTAGCCTTCATCTTTTTTTTTTTCCCCCCTTCGAGCTAGATTATAAATGGATCAACTGAATTGGCTTGTGTTGCATTACTAGTTTTCGTACAAGTTCGCATTTGTTCGATATTGTTCAATAGTTTTTTACTTCAAAACCCTAACAAAATCTTGTGAGCTCTGGTCGGATTTCAGCTCTAAAAAGATGGCCCAACTGTGTCTAAGCATTTAAACTGGCCATATCCAGCCAAAATGTTTTCCCCATTTTGCAGTGAAACTGGCCAGATCTGTCCTCTGGGACCTACACTAGTCATAAAACAAACACATTGAGATCTTGAAGCTGCATAATATAATTAATTCAAAACAATGTGAATAAACATTACATTTCACAGTAATCTGAATACTAAAGAGTTAACCCACCACTATAGGTCTCCTAAGCATGCTGTTCTGTGTAGATTAACTACATGGTTTTCTATTTTTATATCTTTGTCAGTTTTAATTGGTAGATATAATCTATACATGGCGCTCAAAGTTGACAGGAAACATTTTTGAGTACAAAATATTTCGAGATTAAGATTTTTTGTTGCCAAACATGAAAAATTTGTAGATTGCTTATTTTGCCAGTTGTTAGTAACACCTTTGCTTTCATTGCCTTTGAAGAATTGTAATTAATGTAAACTTTCTTTTTTATCCTCCATTTGAATTAGGAACATGATGAACCTATTCTGAAACATCTTATTGATATAAAGTGTGTTTTCTCAGAGAAAGACCCAATGGTGAGTTCTCTTTCTGGACTCTAACATTTTGTAAGGAGTTGGATAATTCTCAATTTATGATGTACAATTTTTAATCTTGAATAAGTGCCACTTAAAATAATCTGATGGTAATTCTGTTACTGTTACAGATAATGAGTAAATAATAACCAACTTATTGTAGTTGAAATGAAAGTTCTCTACTGTTTTTCATTTTACAGGGTTTCACCTTACAATTCTACTTTGAACCAAATGATTATATCAAGAATAGTGTATTAACAAAGAAATATATTATGAAATCAGAGCCTGATGTAAATGATCCTTTCTCTTTTGAAGGCCCAGAAATAATAAAATGTGTTGGGTAAGTGGATAAATTCGTTTGGAGTCAGCTGTCCACTACTTTTTCTCTTCTGCTTCCGTCATTGATAACACTTGTCAAATCTCTTTGTTTCTTTTACTAGTTGTCCAATAGAATGGAAAAAGGGAAAAGATGTTACTGTGAAAGTGTTGAAGAAAAAACTGAAGCATAAAGGTAGAGGAACGACAAGGACTGTTACAAAAACTGTAGAAATTGATTCCTTTTTCAATTTCTTCAATCCTCCTACAGGTAAAATTTTCTGACTTGTTTTATTATATGCATAGATTATTTTGTATGGTGAAATGTTGAGTTATTCTAATTTTTATTTTATTTCTTTTTTAGTTCCTGCTGATGAATCAGAGCTGGTAAGTTTTGGCTTTACATACATTTTGATTAAAATTTTTTTCTCATTTTACATTTTTATTATTTAATGTTTTTAAATTTTTTTTTAAGGATGAGAATGCTGAAACAATTTTGGCAACAGATTTTGAAGTTGGGCACTTTATACGAGAAAGAATCATCCCAAAGGCTGTTTTGTATTTTACTGGCGAAGCATTGGAAGAAGATGAAGATGTAAGTATTGATTCCTCCTGTTCTAACCCATTGTTATATTTGTGACTGTCCTCTTTATTTTAATTAAATTCTAGAATCTTGATTAAATTTTAGTAAGCCATTAAATGGTTTCAAATAAAGACCTCCAAATTCTTACGAGTTCTCTCATAACTGTCCTAAAAGTAAAGTCTGAAATATAGACAGTTTTAATTTTTCTTTATGGAAATCAAATATAAATTTTATTCTGTCACTGCTTTATTCTCCACACCACTATACTTAATGCAGTGCTAGTCAACAGATTAATTCATTCTTTGATACACCTTGCTTACATCAGTAACATATAAAATTATAGTGAACTGTCAATATTCTAGTTATTTGTAACATAGCACAGGGGAAAAAAATGTGACATTTAGTTTATATAGAAAATTCTTAAAGTATTTGGTTTTTATGCTACAAGATGTTTTACCATTTTATTTGCATAAAAAATTTTTTTTTCAGTATGAAGAGGAAGGTGATGAAGAGGAGGTAAGTTAATGCTTAAATTAGTTTGAGAGACTTTAACATGTATCTATCCAGATTAGTTTTAAAATGAAATATCGTTTCACTAAAAATTTTATCAGTTCCCTAGAGAATTTGAAACTACTTAAAATTCTTTAGTGTTTGTATACCTAATTCTACAGACTGAAAGTGCTTCCTGGTTACAATTTTTCGCATTATAAGCCATCATAAATTACCAGTTAACTGTCACTTTGTGATAAAATTACATTCGTATAAAATTGTCAGCAACTACAGAATAAATAATACTCTAAATAAAATAATTAAAATAGAATGTTAATTATGCACCATATTTAGAACAAAAATTGCAAATCCTTCATTTGGCTTTTTTTCTTTTCTTTTTAATAGATAAATTCTGACTAGCTTTTTCTTCAGTTTTCTGCTATAACAGGTGGGGAGGGTTTTCTTACAACAATTGCTTTTACCACTTCAGTATATTCAAGAAATACTTTGTATGAGTAGGAGTGCTGTGGAAAATATCTGTAGGTTTTAATGTATTATGTTTACTATAAATTAAGAGCTGATAAGATTTATTCTCATTGGGTTTGTTTTTGCATATCTGGATTATGCCATATGTATGGTACCCTTTCTTACTATTAGCTTGCCGAAAGGTGTTTGTTCTTCAAATTTTATGAATTGATATCCCTACAATTTAACGGTTCTTTTTAGCTTCAATGTTTGTGATACTAGTTCATCTTAATTTTTCTGCTTGTTTCATCAGAATTAGTTATCCATTAAAGTGCACACTTGAGCATGAGTGTTAAATGTGATCTTGCTAGACTTTAATCATCCAAGTGATAATCCCACTGCTTGACCATTGGTTTGACAATTGTAATTTTCAGACTATGGTTAAGGGTATATTGGTATCACTTAAGCACAGTTGTTGTTGGAATGAGAAATGCAAGTCTATTGACAATTTTTTTTCCATTCAGGTTTTAGTTGAACAAGTCTTGTGATAATCATTTAACATAATAATTAGGGAGTAATTATGCTATATCTTTACTGATTTATTTGAAATACTTGGGATGAAATTTTGATTTTTGAGAAATTAGAGAAAATTTTTTAACACTCTAACTGTATCTGATACAAAGTTATGTATAATCTTATCTATTTCAATGAACCCAATTAAAGACTGAATAAAAAATAAAATATCTTATCTTGTTTGACTGGAGTGGCTGATGGTGTGATGATTAGCTGTCTGGTTCTCCAAATATTTTCTAATTAGAATCTTATTAGTGGCCCATTCTGCAAGGCTCACCAAAGTTCTCACTACCCTAGCCAAACCGTTAAAATATTGTATGTACTGTAGTTAAAGGATAGAACTGCCAGGTTTGTGAGCAAATCTTTGTTTCTTCGTTTCATAGGTCATGGAGAGCAGGTGTGGTGTCCATTCCATGGACTGTTCATCTATTTCCTGATCATAAATCTAGATGTGGTCATATTTCATTAGATAGTGTGTGAAGTCTTCACTGGCTTCAATCACTTCCAGTAGATCAGAAGACTTCTACTCCTTAAATTCCATGTCAAATGCTCAAGTATCCTCCATATGCAAGCTTCCCAGTATTCAGTCTTCTCTTTTGTTACACACTGAAGTAGGACCAAGTGTGCAGCAAGCTCACAGTTTGTGGCTTGTCTGTCTTAATCAATTTGTCCACTTGCTGGCAATTCATTTCAGTGTTCAGTTGGTTTCCTATTATATAGTTGGTCTTCTTCTTTAAACTTTATCTGTGTACATGGCTCTCAGTAGTGTCCTCTCTAAACAACCTGTAGCCTTCTAAGGATGTTGGCCTGTCTACACCCCTCCTACATCAAGAACTTTGACTTCACATTGCTTCTGTTTGGGATCTATTATTTACCTGCAATGGAGAACAGGAAGAAGCTACACTACCAACATGTGCAATTTGAACAACATGTCAGTAGATAAGTTATTCCAACTTTTGATTCTATTCAGAACAACCCTTTGTGTGTGTGTGTGTGTGTGTGTGTGTTTGTAAAATTATATATCCCCCTTGTTATACACATTTTTCCTAACATGATAAATTGTTCATCCATATAGTCATAGCAATTTTTGAAGCTTAAGGCCATTTATAAATGCCCAGTAAGATGAAAGTGTTACATTGTAATGTTGTAATCCGTAGACTGTCACTTGTCAAGCCATCAAATGTGGTTGGAGGAGAAAAAGTTTGCTCAAGTAGTCAAGGGATTTAGTTTAGGTCACATAATGAAAAACAATTACCCTTTTACAAATTTGAGATGTCTGCTTCCAGAATGAAAATTGCTACTTCATTGCCAGTCTTTTCTGATCGTTAAAGAAATTTTTTTCTTAATGTTTAGACTATGGATATTTGGTTTTATATTAGTTGTGGTCTTTCTGTTGCTTTTGAATTTTCTATGATTCTAGTTGTAAGCTAAAATTTTTATATTAGGTTTTTTTTCTCCAAATCACAGTAGTGGCTAAGCAACTTGTTCGATGCAGTGGTTCCTCTCATTTGAAGAATAACTTGAGCCTACATATATTGTGGTTTACTTTTTTAATATTGCATTAGTGTGAAAAGCTGCTAGGCTCTCGGTGTTATAGAAGGGTCGTGGCAAGACTTATTTTTCGAACTAATGAGAGGAGAACAGTTAATTATTTTAAAGAATATCCCCCTTGGCAATTTTTGCAAATCTGAGCTGAAATTGTTTCAGGCTTAAGTGGTGACCCTTATAAAGCTGTAAAGGACTCTGCAAAATATTCAGTCGAGATTTCCATTTTCTGGATTTTTTTTTTTTTAACCCGACAAGTTTCTGCTTTGTGACTGTATTGTAGTGTAAAATTTTAATTTCTTGTCCAGTTTTTATACTAGTCAGGATGTTTTTGTTGCATGAAATTAAAATGTAACTTTTAAATACTTATTAAATTGTTAATTTTCTTTTTAGGCTTGTAATTTTAAAATAAAGTGATTATGTTGGGTTCATTAACTTAGCTATTTTGCCCTTTTTTTCTTTTTTTTTTAACATCCACGTGTGTATAACGACGAGCAATGTGGCCCCAGACTTTTTCATAAATTAACTTAGCTATATTTTATTATTTTATTCCCTCAGTTTTAGATGCAGACAAATAGGGGATAGGGAACACTATATACTTGTTGGATCTTCATAGTTGTGTGAAGATGACAGTGAAACTTCTTTACAATCTATTGTAAGTACTATTCCAAGTGTATATACATAATATAAATTAATGTAACTTGTTGGAGCACCATTGCTTGTCCTTCACATGCCATTTCTGGGTTTTTTAATATTTACTTTTATCATTGTTAGTGCAGTGGTATTACCTTTCATGGATTTTTTTCTTATTAGATTTGCAAAATTTCTTCCAGCTAAGATGAATGGATTAATTATTAGCACCTAAGATTCATTTTCTAAATGGAATATTAAATGTTGGGGTTTTTGCTTTTTTTTGCTTTTTCTTTTTTTTCTTTCTTACTCCACGCTCCTGCTCAAAGCATAAGGAAAGCCAAGTGTATTTTTATTACTAGTGGTTAAATATTGAACCTTTATATATGCTCATTTAAATGCTATCTTGTATATTTTAACATTTTTCAAATATTGCCTATAGCATTTTGTTTAGTGGTCTTTGAAGCTTATTGAGTGTTCCAGATCTGGCATTGTAATTTTGTCCACAACCCCTCCTGTCTATATTTTATCACTGGTGGGTATCCTAAGATAAGGCCACTGGTTGTAGTCTTACTGTAGTTCTCAGTTGCCCACTTTTCTCCTGTTTTTCTATCTTGCACATTACTTTTATATATTAGAACACTTGCATAGCAGAGCCTGTTTAGATTTTCATTTTTGGTCCTCTGATTAGATGGCCACTAGACACACATGAGACTAAGAGTATTTCAGCATAGGTGTGTGTGTTAATTTGTTGTCTTTAAAGAAGGGTTAGGTGTCTGAATGGGTGTTGCTATGTTAATGTAGAGTTGTGGTGATTGGGTATCCTGGCATGCCTGTTGTCCTGCTTTAATTTGCTAGTTAAAGTGCACACTTGTTGCATGGGCTGTCTTTGCTTCCTTTCAGCATGAAGGTGACGAGTATGATGGAGAAAATGACCCAGACTATAATCCTGAGGTAAGACCTCAAAACACCTAACATGATTTTTAACACTAACCATTTTATTTGTCCTTTTTGAGTGAACTTTTACAAATTAATGGTGGTGAGTGTGGAAAGGATGTTTTTTGATTGGAAATTGGTTCAGTCATCTTGAATATTTTTTGCCTTCGGTCATATGTCTTAGTTCAAATTTGACTTGGTGTGGAGTCTCTTGTAATTCTAATCTTCAAAATATATATATATATATATATATATATATATATATATGTAGAGGGAGAGATAGTAAGACGGAATAGATGCTTAATCACTAGACATAATCTATTGGGTGTTTTACTGCTCTGCTAAACAGTATCTAGAATAAGTTGACGCCATTTTCAAGTAATTTCAGATAATGTAAAGAAAATTTTGAAACCTATTTTGTTACATAGTTTTTGAGTATATTAGACTTTTTTTTTCAGCTCCATTCCTTAATTAGTCTGTAAGTACCAGGCTTAGTTGGATTAACATTTTTAAAAGTGGAAGTTTTCAAAAACCAGTAAATTAAATATAGCCCAAATATTAGATTAGTGATG
>NC_068985.1:35815037-35820741 GCF_001194135.2 Octopus bimaculoides
ATTTTATAAAGGTGCATGCATGGATGTACAGTTAGGTTTGCTTCCCAGCTGTGATTTTTTTTTTTTTTGATTCAGTCCCACTGCAGAGCACCTTGGTAAGTGTTTTATGTAGCCCCCCAGCCAGACATAGCTTTGTGAGTGAATTTGGGAGGCAGAAGCTGGAAGAAGCCTGCTGTGTTTGTTTACATTTGTGCTCAGTTGCTACTAGTGGTATTGTCATCTGATCCAAATTAACTGGTTTCATGTTTTTAAAGGTGTGAAAAACTGGTGTGGGTTGGCAACAGAAGTCATCAGGTTAATTAAAAATGATACCCAAGCTGCTTTTTGACATTTTTATTTCTTAGAGTAATGCTGCTGGGTAGTGAATGTGGTATTTCATAACATAGAGCATCTGAATTTCGCTCCAAATACAGCTGCATTTTGTCATTCTTTTACATTCCTGTAAAAATGTGTAGTAAAAACTGCTAGTGTAGTAACTCCTTGTTCTTCATAGCACTGAGTGTGCTCTAAACTGAAACGTTCTGCATACAGCACGGTTACTCTGCTTCAAAACCTGGCCTCTTTAGGAAGTTAAATTCTTTGGTCATGCTTTGTCATGTAAACCTCAAATTTATGATAGAATTTTAAAATGTTAACTCTTTATAACCTCTTTGTTCTTAAATAATAAAATTCAAAGACCTGATTGTAAAATAATGATCTGATGAGTTAGATTATGCATTTAGAAATTATATCTGATGAACTTAACTTTTCCTTTTTCAGTCCGATCAAGGGAAGAAGGACTGTAAGCAACAATGAACCAGTGTGAGATGTCAAACTGAAACCATCAACTTAGAAAATGACCAAAGGAACATTTGACCAATAATGGGTCACCACTCTTCATTCTGCAATGACAAATATTATAAATGGGGAGGGTGGGAAATTGAGAAGTTTTTTTTCTCAGTTTACAGTGTTGGCATATATAAACTGACCTGTTAAGACTGATTGAGGTGGGTTACAATTAACCAGACAATAAATAGAAGTTGCTGTTTTTTTTTCTTCACCTTATCAAAGATTAAGATATTGTGACCAAGGACACTTCAAGGAATATCTTATTCCTTTATAATTAACTTGAATTTTCTTGTGCTTAATCTCTTTCTCAAAGAGAAGAACATGAGGGATAAAAGCTGCTTCTAGAAACTGAACAAAATAAACCTCCAATGTTGTGCACGTGTGCTTTTCATGGTCTACTTATTTGTTTTATTTTAATCTTTCTGTCTGTGCACTTGATTCCTTGGCCATAGCTACAGGTTTTTAACCATGTTTAAGTCAAAACATTGGAAATTTATTTTGTCCAAAAAAAAAAGAAAAAATTTTAAAAAATTGACCCTCTCCATGCAATCTTTTCTGGAATATTCTTTGAATAAAGACATATTTTGACTTAGTTAACTTTCAATTTTGTTAATTTCTTTTTTGTGTTTACCATTATACAGTTTCTTTTAAAATAGGTGGAATTTGATTTTCGGTTTAGGAATGTGTACATAATTGTAAAATGTTTTGCTGTTTTTTTTTTTTTATGTTGCAATCGAAGCTAACATGTTTACTTCAGGTTGCAGATAACAATTGTGGGAGGTAGTTATCTACTATGACAGTTAAGTCTACAGTGAGGTTTATTTCCCCACTCTCATGCTAATTAGGATTCTGTAAATCCAGTTTCTTATTGCATTTATATAAATCATTACAAATGTGTAAATCTGATATGCTGTAAGTTATTTAATATTAAATTTGTACTGGTTTTAGGTGATTTAAGAACAGTTGTCAAAATATTTATCTTGAATTTTATGAACTTATCGATTCATCATTAACGAAGTTTAAGGTAGATATGTACATACATACTAGGTGTCCAAAAGCAGCCAGAGACATTGTGGGGCAAGCCTGTTCAGGTTTCTGCTGACCAGCACCGTCCAGTGGGGTTGTATTGCCATGTGGTGTCTTTATCTTGCACTGCTTCTCCCCCTGTTTCTTCCTTCATTTCATCCTTTACAAAGATCAAGTGTGCTTCCATGAAATTCTGTTCTTTTCCTATAAAACAGCGACTGAAACTGTTGTCATTCTTCGAACAGCTTACAAGAATGCTGCCATAGGCAAAACAAGTTGGAGTGGTTTTTCCTGCTTTAGGAATGGTCACTTGTTGCTTGAAGACCAACTTCATTTCAGGGCAGCCGTTGACCTGTTGAACAAATGAAAATTCATGAACTGATCTTGCAAGATTGACTCTCACTAAGCAATTGACGAACTTGTTGATATGATTGGTGTGTCCTGAAGCTCTTACAAATGAATTTTGAGTTAGGAATTGCATATGAAAAGAGCAAAATTTGCTCTTTGCTTGCTCACATATCAATTGCAGTCAAAACTGAATGTGTCATGAATAGAAGGGACATTGCTACGGAATTTGCAGAGTTGAAGAAAAAATTATGGAGGCATTAAAAGGGTTCCAGTGCTGCTTTGAACAATTGAAAATGCATCTGGACCAGTGCATTTCTTCAAATAGAGAATAGCCTGAAGGCAGCAAAAATGAATGTAAAACTAAGTGAATAAAGTAACATTGCAAAATTCCAGTTTCTTTTGGGTACCCCAGTACATACATTTAAAATATGCTTGTATATTGGAATATTTGCTTTTAACAATTCTAATTTCTGTTTATTTCATAATTTTGTTGCTCCATAACTTAGCATTTTTTCATTCTCTTAGCTCAAGAGATACAAAAAAAACCTTACTGTCACTTGATTTGTGCATGTGATTGAACTCCATTGTCCTTGTATAATTGAAATTAAGGGAGTACTAAGCAAAAAAGAAAAGTTTAGTTTTAAATAATGAAATGCGAAAAAGTACTTCAGTTTGTTTCTCATAACTTTAATAAAAGTAACCATGGTGACTCTTGAGGTCAGTGTGATAATGAAGTGAACAAGAGCAATATTTTAGAATACATAAAATATGGAGTATGAGATTGTCATCATTTAATGTCTGTTGTCCATGCAGGCATGGGTTGGACAGTTTCACTGGACTGGTGCACTTGGAAGGCTGCACCGGGCTCCAGTCTGATTTGATATGGTTTTTTTATGGCTGGATTCCCTTCTTAATGTCAACCACTCCGAGAATGTAATGCATGCTTTTCTGTGCCACTGGTATGGGTGCCATTTGCATGAGACCAGTGTCTGCCATGACTGCAATTTTGTTCCAGATGGAAATTTTTTTTCATTCTAAAAGCTTTAAATAATTAGATACCTGTAGTGCTATTTGGTTAATGTATATTTATGGTACACCTTTTTAAAATTTGTGCTAATTGGTTTCACTTGGTTGTGACCATACTAGTGTATTACATTAAGTGGTTTAGTTAAATTGAGAACCATCCACTTGTTTTTTTTTTTTTTTTCTCTCTAAGTGTGTTATTCACGAATCTCTAAGCCAATACTAGATGTTTTGTGCTTGCAAGAACTTGGTGGCCCAAGATGGCTTACAATGATAGATCCCAAAACCGGGTTTCTGAGGGTGTTTTTTTTATTTTATTTTTACACCATAGCATCAATCTGCTTCAGCCTAATAGCAAAATTTTAGATTAAGATTCAGATGTCACAACCTATTATTTTTGTTCAGTTATTTTTAATTAGGTCATTTAGTTAAGGTATTTTTAGGGATGGTTACTGTCATGAGAAATAGCTGATTTCAATTTTGTTGTAGAAGTAGAACCTTTTAAAAAAAAATGTCCACTGGTTTGTCTAGTTCTGCAGCTTTCACATGGATTTTTTTTTTTTTTTTTTTTTTTTTTTTTTTTTACATTATACTGACAACTTTGTACAAAGTGATTCTAGTAAGACTTGCAAAACACTTCCTCTCTTGCCCCAGATGTTTTCATTCAGCAATTATCAAAGGTGTTCCAGTTGTTACCTTGCTTCAATTTTCTCTTCAGTATTTTATTCTGGATAATGTATAGGTTTATTGTGAACTAGTTTGCATTTAGAAATGAATCCTAGAGCAGGTAAAATTGTTTTCAGTGGTTACATCTGGTTATTTCAGATTCACCTGTTCAGCTGTTTAAATTGCTTTATAAATATATTTACATCCAGGAATTGGATCACCAGCAAGAAATTCTCTGCCATGTTTGCAAAATAAGTATCGATTTATCTTCATTGGCTTAAGGCTAAAAATTTGTAGGTGGGCGTTTTTAGTGGATTTCAATCAACTGAGATTTGTCTAAATTCTTATTTTAAACTCAGCCAAACGTAATTCATCTAGTTCAGTAGTGTCTTTGACGAATACCAGTTCCTAATAACAATCCATTATCTACATCCAGCTGGCATGAGTGGGACAGTTTGACCTCATTAGACGGGCCTGAAAACTGCATCATGCTCTACTCACTGCTTTTAGTGTGGTTTCTGTGGCTGAACACCATCCATTTTACGAAGTGTACTGCATTGTGATTTTGTGAGGCAATATTAGAAAGGGAGATGTCTTTTTTTTTTTTTTTTTTTTTTTTTTTTTTTTTTTTTTCTCCCTACTCTAAGCACAAGGCCCGAAAATTTGAGGGAGGGACCCAGTCGATTACATTGACTCCAGCACGCAACTGGTACTTAAATTGGATCTTTGAAATTCTGATGTGGAGAAAGAAGTTACAGAGGTTTAAAAATCGAAAAAACTATATTTTTAGCCAACAGCGAAACAGAAATTTTCTGCGTTTATCGAAGCGGTGTCAACTTTTAAGATTGTGCCCTGTGAAATTTACAGTTTAGCATCTGACCTGTTCGCTGTCGGTTTCTAAATAAACAGAAATACCTAATAAAATCATGTATCATCTTACTGTTTCTTTTGTCTCTTCATTGACTATGGTTTTATTTTTTAAATTTGTAATATTAGGATATTGTCTGCATGTGTTTACTTTATGCGTATTTCAGTATTATGATTACCTGTCATGTATTCGTGTACATCATTAATATATAAGTGCTGTGTGTGTGTGAAAAGTATCAGACACTTGAAAGTTGAGTATCGTTTTCATACTTGGCTTTATAAAATACAATAACTCGAGTCAACCAAGAATTTGTCCGAAGAGAAAATAAAAAACCTATATCTTATGTTTTTGCGAAATGTTCCTAATTAGCAACGCAGCTTCTATTATTAATGCTGAATTACTGATTATATTTACACTAATTAATGTTGGGAGAAATCCCCTTAATTTGCAATCAAAATATTTTTGAAAAATGAAGGGAGGTAATAAGATGTTTTAAGAACCCAGATGTTGAAAGAAATATACACACATTTCAGTGGCGTGCAGTCTCAGCCATGCAAGCTATGCGTCGCATGCTCTGTTATATAATCGGAAAATTAGATAAAATAGTTACTTTCTTGCAAAAAATAATCCGTCCAGTTTTCGAAATATTCTGTCTCCCCTTCCCCTCTCTCAGTGACTAGTAAAAGCTTTGAGAATCCAGCATATAGACACTCCCTTACTCCCTATCTATGTTAGTTTGTCCTTCCTTCTCTCTCTCTCTCTCTTAGTGACCTGTCAAAAGATATGCTAGGACCGATCTCCCCTTCCCCACTCTCAGTGACTAGTAAAAGCTTTGAGAAGGGTATGCAATGAGAATCCAGCATATAAACACTCCTAACTCCCTATCTATGTTAGTTTGTCCTTCCTTCCCCCCTCTCTCTCTCTTAGTGACCTGTCAAAAGATAT
>NC_068985.1:35821722-35822643 GCF_001194135.2 Octopus bimaculoides
TTCAACAAAGTTGATGAATATTGCAAACAATTTCCTGTGGACTCTATACATTCTTTAAAAATCACTTATGGCAGATTTTTTGATGTAATTCGATTACAAAGTGAGCTCAATGTGACGTATTCAATGAAAGATTTTAAAAAGCGAAGTTAAGTCATTTAATGAGTTACATTTACAGCACTGACCTTGTTGAAGCTATGCCAGAACTCTTCAATATGTGCAAGTTGATTTTGACAATTCCGTCTACCACTGCTTCTGTAGAGCGATCCTTTTCTGCATTAAGTAGAATCAAAACATACCAAAGAGATGCGACAGGAGAAAGAAGACTGTCTGGGTTAGCACTAATGTCAATTGAAAAAGATTTACTACAACAATTGATGAAAAGAGAATATTTCTATGAAAATGTGATAGATATATTTGCCCAGGAAGATCGAAGAATTGAATTAATTTATAAATGAGGTAAATAACATTTAAGAACCTTAAAAAAAAATTAATATATTAAAGGGCATATATTACAGATTTTGGTTAGTGTTTGTTATAATGTAAGGTTCGACCATCTTACATCAGTATTATTTGGCAGGAGAAATGGTTCGACTTCTTCGTCACGCCTAACCTACATAGGTTTTCCTTTCTGTGCTGCTGGGTGTAGTCTATTTACGGCCGTAAATGTCTTGTTTCAATCTCAGAGATGTTGACTTCTGCCACAACAGTTTTGGGGGGCTTTTTATAATGTTGAATTTTCACTGTCTTTCATTGTGTGTGTATTCATGTATATGAGTGTATTTTCAATGTGTGTGCGTGAGACGTAGTCTTTTAATATGCGGAGTTCAGTAAGTCTCAGAACAGTCTGCTTGAGTATCGATAATTTTCCCAGAATTGACAAGTAGCATGATAAAACACCTGACTTGTCTTCCAGGGCGTAAC
>NC_068985.1:35823025-35824303 GCF_001194135.2 Octopus bimaculoides
GCATGCCCAACCCCGGAAGTCACCGCACGCCACTGACACATTTGTTTCTAAACTTAATTTCTCGTTGGGAGGGGAAAAAATTGTTTTGGATCGAAGAAGGAAAAAGTGGAGAGGTCACTCTTCGGTTTGTTTGATTTTTCACACACGCACGATAAAGAAAACAATATTTTAACAACTTATAAATATTTTCTACTATGAACAATATATATTTTATATATACACCACATGTACTTTGGACGTTCGGTTTTGAGGAAGTTTTCTTCCCTTAGAAGCTTCGTTGTGACAAAGTTAAAGAATTTAAAAGAATCGCAATGGTATGTTTGTTCTTCCTCATTTAAGAAATGCATGATTGTCACACAATTCCACCTCAGCCATGTCTTCATACAGACACACACACACACACACATCTAACTGTACTTTCTGTAAGTCTGTGCTCGATATACCCGGCGTGGGTAACCAGCCAAATCGAGAGCAACCTTGGTATTTAATTTATGTAATAATACAGTTATAAGTACTACCAAGGTACCATAAAAGTTACCAAATGTAGAAATATATTAATGTACCCAGAAATTATATAAAACAACACGCATGCATACACCCACCTATACTTCGTGTAAGTTTATACTAGTTATAACCGGCGTGGATAACCAGTCAAGTCGTGGGTCACCTGGTAATATATATAACAATACAATTATAGGCGGTTTTATGTTTTCCACAATATGTGCCACCAAGCTTATTGAATATAAGAAGGCTGGTTTTCCTGAGATATAGAACAACACACTGACGTCTGTACTTCGTGCAAGTTTGTGCTCGATATAAACAGGTGTAGACAGCCAACCAAGTCGGGGGCCAACTTAGTATTTTTCTGTGTTTTAGTATTTAGAATGCTAGCACACAGGAGCGCAGAAAAATACGTAATATACTAAGACAGAAATTAAAACAAAACGCAGGTGAAAAGAATCTCGTGGTGTGAAGAATTAAATGGGGAAAATCAACATATAGACAACAACGGCACAAATAACAGTGAACCACAACTCAGCGTATGGTTGTCATGGTAACAAGCTGCTAATGCCACGCTGTCTGTTGATTGGCTAAAATTACCCAAATTTCCTGACTTTAATGTCAAATAACCTCAGATTCTTTAATTTACAAGATACAGTAATTGGTTGATCGTAATCAAAATTCAGAGTTGCATCGATACACCAAAATTAAAAGTAATCTGAGCAAAATTAAGGGGGGCTCATTTTGCGAATGAGAAAGACTAGATCCCTTAATTTA
>NC_068985.1:35824780-35831096 GCF_001194135.2 Octopus bimaculoides
ATCGTAAATTGTGGCCAGAGATAAAGTTACCTATCCTTTTACCCTTGTCTTCCATACTGCCTCTTTCGCTATTGCTACAACCGTGAGAAAACTATTCTTACCTTCGTTTGTTAAAACTCTCGGTAGGTCAATTATTTTATAATTGACTCAGTCGTGTACTCTTCCTTCGCCGGACAACAGGTGTTCAGCATAAGCCCACATTTCAGATATCTTCGGACATTGAACAATAGCGTGAGGGACGGTTTCCCTGTCTTCCCCGCATCTTGGATAGGTCGGCGACTGACGCTTACCGTGTCTTGTGAGCTTATCCAAAACGTGCAAGGCACCTCTGTAGCATTGCCAGGTTAAGGACTTTTGGAAATTACCCAACGTTCTCAACCCGAATGTACGGTGAAACAGGCTGTCCAGTTGAATAAACCCGAGACCCCAGGCATTCTTTGCATTCAGACTCTACCAACCTACTATATAAAATCCGTGTGGACCCCCACCGCTGGCGTTGCCTGAGCGCCTGAATTGCAAGAGGGCCTTACGGCACTCTTTATGCCATTCACTCGACCTCGGTCTACGAGAACACCAGGCTTCTTGTTCGCAAAAACTTTTGAACTCGGGGAACATTTGTCTGGCCAGCGGAGACCACACCCGTTCACTATCCAGGAGAATCCAGAGGTGCCTCAGCCTCAACCCATGCCTGCGCATCATTAACCAAGGCATCCCTAAACCTCCTTTTAGAGGTTTTTGACAGCAGACAGAGCGTTTCACAAGTGGCGACCTGCCCTTCCACAAAAAGCGAAAGAGCTGTCTCTCCAACCTGATCAACCACAAATCCGGCCAGGCGGTAGGTAATGACCGATGCGATAAACACATTGGCCACCTCCGCCCTCCCTTTCAAGGATAGCCACCGCCAAGACCAGGTCTTGACTACTGCAGCCACCATGCTCAATACCTCCGTCCAGTTCTTCTCTATCTGGAGACCTGGTCCAAACCAAACTCCCAGCAACTTAACTGGTCCCTCCGTCCAGTGCCCAACAACGCTGTCTGAAGGCATCGACTTGCCAACCCAGGTGCCGAGCTGCAAGCCGACCGACTTTTCCCGGTTAATCTTTGCTCCTGCCACCTCCTCGTAAGCCTCAATAGCCTTACCCACTTCACGTAAGCGTGCTACTGAGGTTACGCTGATAGTGATATCATCCCCGTAAGCCGTAACAAACTCCTCTAGATCTGGTTCTCTCGGGATGCCACTCAACCTTCGCAGTAAGGGCTCGAGAGCCACCACATACAAAAGTGGTGAGAGCGGACATCCTTGACGAACTAAGCGTCTGATGCAGAACGGTTTCGAATGGAAACCATTCACCCGAACTATCGAGTCAATGTTGTGGTACAAAGCAATAAACCACCTGAGGAAGCCAAGGCCTAGGCCGAACCACGCAAGCACAGTCGCCAGGTATCGATGGTCAACCCTATCAAAAGCTTTAGACTGGTCCAAATGTACCAATGCCCCACCTTTGCCAGATTTATTACCAACCCTCTCTATGGTACAAGCGAATAAGATGGAGGGTGTCCTGAATGGTTTCGCCTGGGATGGCACATGTCTATGCCTCCCCGACTATACCATTCGCGACACGAGCCAACCTTTTTGCTAAGACCTTGGCCAAAATCTTCACTTCTGTGTTTAACAGAGTGATGGGCCTGAAATTCTCTATAACATCCCCCTTGTCCGGGTCCTTTCTGACCAACGTCACTACTCTCCGGCGCACAGATCTGGGGATAAACACATTCTGTTGCCAGTTCTCGTACACGTCAGTTAGTAGATGCCCGAACAAGTCTGGCATACATTTATACAACTCGTACGGAAGACCATCAAGTCCCGGCGACTTACCCGCTTTACAGTCAGCCAAAGCCTCCATCACCTCCACAGGCGTGATTGGCCCTTCGCAAGACTCCGCATCCGACCCCGAGAGACACGGCAGCCAGGCAAGAAAGTCCTCGAAGGCTCTCCCACCACCAGGACCACCGTCACCTCCGAACAGCTGGGCGAAGTACTCCCGAAAGGCCTCACACATTTTCTCGGGTTCGTTTACCAAGACACCATTTATCTTGCCACAACTGAATTATCTTGCCACAACTGGATGTCAGGTCAAGAACGACCAACCTGCCTCTGGGTCAGAAAAAACCAACTTTTTCTCGGCTACCCGGTTTCTTTTTAGTAGGACCAACACCCCACCCCACCTCCCGTCCGACTCGGAGAAACGTATTTCTCATAGTAAGACAGGAGGGGGAGCAGATCTCTTGGCCTCTTTACCCGGGTTTCCGTTGCAACAATCACATCCAATTTTCTTGACCTGATGTCATTTAGGAAGCGTCCTTGCTTCCAGCTAGACATCAGGCCACGAACATTTATACAACCAATGTGAATAGACATGACTTACCTGTTAATCAGGGCTGTCCGGTGGAGAGAGACCCTCCACCTTTTCTTGATACAGGGTCAGAGGTGGCAGGTTTTGGGAAATAGATTTGTTAAAATCCCGTCTCATTACCGACACAGAATTATCTTTTCTCGCGGGATAGGGGCTGGTAATCCATGAAATATTGAATTATTAAAGTCCAGTCTCATTGATGCTACTGTCTTACGGTATTTGTTCTGTAAAATTCTGTGAGTCTTATTTGAGACTTCATACACGTCATAGTTGGTAAATTTCTCCGAAAGGTTATCTATTTGTTTTGCATTCTTAATCAATTGAATGTCTCTCATTAGCTCAGTATCTTTAGTGTATACGGCTATTATGCCTTTTTCCTCTTCTGGCAGTCTTTTTTGGTCGTTGTTCTGTAGTAGTTGCCACTCTCGGTTGAGTTGCTGATTGTATTTTCCTTTTGCTTGTTGTTTTCTTCTCATCTTTTTCTTCTTCCTTTTTTCTTCTTTCTCCTCTTCCTCCTTTTCCTCATCGGGGTTTTCGGCCCTCAACAAACACCACGAGGGTCTCCTCCTCTATCTCAGTTGTCTCGGGAATTGCTTCAATTATTTTAGGGTCAGCTTGGATGAGGAGACTAACTGTTTGACCAGTTCAGTTAGCGTTTTCGGTAGCGGCAGCCTGGAGGAGAGTAATTTTCTCTTCCTGTTTGATTAGGACTGCCGCCGTCAACCACATAGGATCCACTTCCGGTGGGCCCTTGTGATTTTAATTCTGGACGTTCTCATCCCCATATAAGTGGGGATGAGCGTCACGTCGTCCGTTTTCAGCGTTTCTACTGAATGTTTTGTGCAATTTCTTTGTTGGTAAACTTTACTTCCACCGTACCAAATTTCCTGCCTGTTATCAGATAAACCACGTCGCTCCAGATTGGCTTCAGGCACTTCTCTATCTTCTCTTCTGTAATATTTTCAATTTTTCTTTTTTGCAAACAGTAAGTTTTGAATATTATTGTTTTGGTGGTTGTATTTTAACCACATTATCGTTTATTTGCATCATTTCACTGTATTTCATGAAATCACACTTATTCGTCGAAAGCAGCCGGGTTCCACCCCCAGCTGCCAACGCAACACTTTTTTTTTTCTTTTTTTGCTTGTTCAGTTTGAATGCTAGGAGTATCAATTATTCTTTTTGGACACAATACTTTTGTTTTTTGACAAACTCGGGAATTCTTCTATAGAAAGTTCTGATGAGCTTTCAGACACATCTCCAAATAACTCATACATTTTGTTATTCTTTTTTGCAACGGGGGAATCAAAAATTCCATTTTCGGGGGAATCCACTATTTCTTTGTTCGTAGTTGGCTCCTCGCCAGACAACATGTAATTCTTCGTTTCAACAGGAGAAACAAACATTTTTGTTCCAACGGTAGGCTCCTCGCTAGACGACATTCTTCCCACCAACGCGGAAATGAACAACGTGTGCTTTCTACAAGCACTTATTGTTTTCTCTAACAGTTACGAAATTCAACAATTTAACAAGAAACAGCAGTTATTAACAATATTAACACTAAGAAACAGCATTTTTCACCACGAACACATATGCGATGCATAAGAAACAAAGGAGACAGACGAAATACCACTAAGCATTTCGCCCGGCGTGCTAACGTTTCTTATTTCTTTACTGCCCACAAGGGGCTACACACAGAGGGAACAAACAAGGACAGGCAAACGGATTAAGTCGATTACATCAACCCCAGTGCGTAACTGGTACTTAATTTATCGACCCCGAAAGGATGAAAGGCAAAGTCGATCTCGGCCGAATTTAAACTCAGAACGTAACGGCAGACGAAATACCGCTAAGCATTTCGCCCGGCGTGCTAACATTTCTGCCATCTCGCCGCCTTAGGGAGATGTCTTCATGCTTGATCAGGTGTTAAATTGAGAGAAAACGTTTTTTTTTTTTTTTGCTGGAGAGGAGCTACATGACTACTCAGAATATTGGATGAGGCTGGAGCAAAATAAAAGATTATTTGTGAGGTATCTAGGTGAACATGTAAGTACGAAGTGAGTTGGAACAGGGACTGCAGGTGGGAAGTTGCAAGAGTATTGGAGAGTAATAGCTGATTAGAGAGGGCGAATATAATGAACTGATGAGGGCATAAATAGGGAAAAGTAAAACTGTGGAATGAAGAACAGAAGGACCAGAAAGAGAGATGACGTTTTGTTGCAAGAGTGTACCTGATTACTTGTTGGGAAGACTTAAGTAAGGCTGCAGTTTAATACATGGTCTGGGTAAAGGTGATATAGTGTTACATGACTTTGGAGAAGAGTGGTCAGTGGTGTAACTAGAAAAATTGATTTTAATTTAGGTGCAAAATAATGATTTTGAGGGTTTAGGTGATACCATTGACCCAATACTTGACTGGTATTTTATTTTATTCTTTTATCCTAGAGGAATGAAATACAAAGTTGATCTTGATTGGATTTGAAACCAGAAAGTAAAGAACTGGAAGAAATACTGCAAAGTATTTTGTCTGAAGCTCAAGCGATTCTGAGAGCTTGCCTCCTGAAATAATTTCAATAATAAAGGACTGAAATGGGCTAAATGTTTTGCACTATTTTGATTTATTCTCGTATTTTCTGATTACAAATTTCTCTTGATTGATATAAAATAAATACTTAGGTCTGTATTTGGATTGAGCTAATTTACTGTTGTCTTACCTAAGAAATTTCTAACCTTCTGCTAGTCTATTTTCTTTCATTGATCACCACTGCTCGAACACTGTTGTTGAACTTACAGAAATAACTATTTGTCAAGACAGTCATACCGTTCGAATTACAGCAACTTTCTTTCTTCGCAAGTTTTGTTTGCAGCAGCAACACTTGAAACAAATAGAATCATCACTCATTATTTACAGCAATGCATTATATTGCTACTTGGAAGCTTTGGTGGATGTTAGAAGCTCTGGGCACAGTAACAATGAAAGGAGACTGGTTTGTGCAGTACGTTATTAATCATTTATACCCCCACCACCACCACCACCAAAAAAATGGCATAGAGTAAGCAATCCTGGAGATTATTACATTAATAGACACAGTAGTATTTCAACTTAATTATGGACCAGAAATTGGAGATTTGTAAATACATTCAGCTTATGAAGCAAATAGTATTTTGTTAGATATCTCACTTACTCTCTATAACTGAGGGACATTCACCATAAGTGCAACAGATGTAAGACGACTATCCGGTTTACAAAGGATGCTTTCGTGCATCAGATAGCGCTCCTAAACTGTAGTAAATCCTTTTGGTCCATTGCTAAAGATATCTCCACCAACATTGAGGACACATTCCAACCTCACCATCCCTATACATCCCATCCCATCCTACCCCTTAGACCCCGCTCTCGTTTCCCCACTCTCACCTCCCTCACACCCCAACACCACCACACACCACACTACATACCACCACACCACACACCACACACCACACACCACACCACACATCACCACACCACACCACCATACCACACCACATCACACCACCCCGCACACACTAGCACTGACCACTTCCTAGCGCCTGCACCATCATCCACACACCTACACATGCACACACGCACACGTCAAGGTCACCAGCCCCTTCCACACGCACATACACGCTCTCACATACACACGCATGCGTACCTTCGATTTGGGATCACCACTACATTATTATCTCCCCTTCTTCCTCACTCTCCTGTGTGATCCCTCTGTCCGGCATTCGCCATCATAGATCGCTAGCCACTAAACCTTTTTCTATTTTCTCTCCCTGCTTTTTTTCTGTGTTCCTTTCTATCGAAGAGCGTAGGCTCGAAACATAAAAGACTTTCTCACTTCCCGAGCGTTAAACTAACACATCTGTTTGTTGTTTAC
>NC_068985.1:35831266-35860463 GCF_001194135.2 Octopus bimaculoides
ATATATAATATACATACATATATATATATATATATATTTATATATATATATATATATATAGTCAACAGATGAGATCCCGAGATTCTCAGTATAGGAGACATTTAATAGCGTTCAAATGATTCAAACTTAGACCCCGATGACTTTACAGGGGATCAGTTCCGTAGGGTAAAGAACGGCCATACGAGGGATCAAGTTGAGCTAATATGGAAACAATTATGCGGATTAACAAGTTAAATATATCAAATATTACAGCTTGGGTATAAAATACAAAATATGCTTATATGTATACATGTAAAACGAGAGAAAGTAAAGAGTGGAGACTTTCAGACGATATTTGAGTATAAATATACAGATATTTATATCAACAGATGCAACCTACACAAAGTAAAAACGGCAGAGAAAATTAAAGCGGGAGTAAGTAAGGTGTTATAAGTTCAACAACCGCTTGTGGGGGATCGGAGATCCATCATAATGTTGGTAGATGTAGGTCATAACACTATGCGAGCCGCAATGGAAGAAATCAACATTGGATAAAACTCGCCTCCGTCATCAGGGTAGAAAGAGCTTGCATATACAAGGTCTGATCAATAAGTATCCGGAATGTTGCCATAGTAACGAAGCTAAAGCACGTAGAGTAAAGCTGCTCGGCAAAGGTTGACCTTGAACTCTGCTCTGCATGCACACTTAGTTTTAACGTTCTAGCTTACTTTCGCTGTTTACAGCAGTGCTTGGAAGGAACGTGTGTAGCCTGTTATTATCGCATTGGCCATGACAGATAAAGTTGTCATGGCGATACCTGCTCAGAGGTCAACACAAAGTTGCAGAAAGTGTATGGAGAAGGAATGTACGAGCCGTACACAAGTGTACTAGTAGTTCAGACGTGTTCAAGATGGCCGAAAAAATATTGATATTGACGAACGTTCTAGAAGTGTTTTATATATATAAAGTGTTTTATATATATAAATATATATGTACGTGTGTGTGTGTGTAATTGTTTTGCCAACCTATGCACTATTTTACCATATGATATACATGTTATATTTCATTTGTAGGATTCCCATTTTTCAGTACCAATTCACCTCTTAATTGTGTTATTTCTTCCTCCTATTTACTATTTACAATAAATCTAGTCCTTTCTTATAAACAATGTTACGTCTTTTTCCTGAAGGAGCATAAACAAAAAGATGGCGTGGACTTCGAACACTTGTATATGCAACATACTTCTGCTCGTGTGAAAAACAATGTTCTACAAGTTGTAGTTCAGCAACATAAAATGTTTGTCCTTGTGATTTATTTATAGACATGGCAAAACTGAGTTTTACAGAAAATTTCAGGCTTTTGAATACAAAAGATATTTTTGTGTCAGATGGTATTAAGGGTATTATGAGTATAAAATCATTTCACATGGAACAACCAATTAAAATAGTGGCCTGAATAATATGGGGTATTAATTTTTTTTTACCACCAGTCTAGTGCCATTTCAAAGCCGAGGCTGGTAGTAGCATTATGGTGGCTCCACTTTTTAACAGAAGTGGTGTGATGGGAGCCCAAGAGGTTCCAAAAAATTTAAGAATTCAATCGGATAGTTGACAACCTCTGCAGGATCTGGAATTGAATCTACAGATTTATAGACCTTTGTAATTTCCGAATTGCAATCTGATAGTATATTGTGCTCACAAGGATTTTATTTTATTTTATTTTTTGCTGCAAGTATTGTCCCTTTTATGTAAATATGATTTTGTTAGGTGGTCCTGAAAATTTCGAAATACTTTTGCTGATAGTTCATCGATTAATGAAACTGATGTACTAATTAGAGATGTATCTAGACAACTATTTCTATCAAGAGTTATCCTACCTTCTCCAAGTTACAATGAATTTTGAATAAATTTTACAGACAAATCCTCACCGAAAAATATGAATCTTATATTCTTAGTTAGGCTCATTCTTGTTATATGTTTCCACAAATATGATGATTTCAAGCAAGCTATTAACTCATTCACTTTAGTGCTCTTTGGTATTACAGGCAAAGTCTGGTGAAAGTCTTCTGATACTACAGTGGTAACCCCATCCATCAATACTTGAGAATTTCTTAAATCCTGCAAGCTTCGATTCAGAGCTTCCAAAGACGTTTTGCTTGCCATCGTGCACTTATCCCAAACAATGAGATGACACCTCCTTAGTACCTCTCCCATCTCAGATGTTTTACTAATATTAGTATATTGTTGTTAGCTAAATTTAAGGGCAATATGAAAGTAGAGTGAGCTGTTCGTCCTCCCGGAAAGTAGCATAGCAGAAATATCTGAAAAAGTAACAGCCAAAGCAATTTATTTTTCTATCGTCGAACTTGGGTAAGTAACAGCTTAGTAACAAATATTTTTCCAAGAAAACAGCACTCCCCTTCAGTAATGATAATAGTAATCATACTAATAATAATAATAAAGCTGGCAAGATTTAAGAAATTCTCAAGTATTGATGGATGGGGTTACCACTGTAGTATCAGGAGACTTTCACCAGACTTTGTCTGTAATACCAAAGAGCACTAAAGTAGATGAGTTAATAGCTTGCTTGAAATCATCATAGCACAGGAAAGGAGCAGTGGTAGCTTACTTGATGAGAGACATATAGATGATCTAAAAGAAGACCGATAAAACTAATAGCGACATGACAGATGAACAAAAGGAATCTACGACAGAATAAAGGTAAAACTATAGGAGAACGATAGCGACATTATTTGCAACCTTAAAAAGGTTGATCGATGGAAATTGAACCAAGGAACGAAAAATGTCAATGAAATTCTGAAATACATCAGAACAAAAAACATCACAGAAACAAATAATTTGATCAAGGCAGCAAGTATTGTTATAACAGAAAATGTGGGTGTCGATGTCAAGAAAAAGAAACATAATGGGAGTGACAAAAGAAAAGATCCATGGTGGAAAAGAAGAATCCAGGCAGGGTTAGAATGCTCTCGAAGGAAATCTCTGTGTTAGACCGAAAAGAGAAAGGGGAGCTTAAAAGCGAACAAAAATACAGGGCGTTGAAAAGGAAGTATAATATTGAAAGATAGGGCCTGAAAGTAGTAGTGGAGGAACTGAAACAGCGCCTCGTTGCAAAGAAAGCAACGATGGTAAGATACGATCAAAGAATGACCGGTTATCACAAAAAATAGGTTATTCAGAGTAGATCAGAAGAGATACTATAAAGAAATAAATGGAGGATGTACAGATGAAAAGTTGATACCAGATAATATTGAAAGTCAAAGGTTTTGGAGTGATATCTGGAGCAAAGACAAGGAGCACAAGAAGGATACTGAATGACTGCAAGAACTGAAATAAATAGTAGTCTGTCCAAAACAGGCAGAAATAGTCATTTCTAATGACAGCCCCTCCGAAGTCAGTGCTTTAGACTGTAGCGAAGCCTAAAATCAAAACCTTATAGTATTAATAACAAGAATCAGACCACATTAAATTTAGGTGACGTTGCAGAAATTACCCGTATTATAAAATGTTTTAGTATGTTCTTGAATTTCAGGCGCAAAAAGGGGTTACATAAGCAACAACGGAAGAACGTCAGCGCAGAGAGGTAAGGAAAGATTTCGGAGAAGATAAATGAACACAGGATTTGTGGCCCCTAAGTGACCTGTGTTTAAAAGAAGTACTTAGTCTTCAGTGAACTTTTCCAAGCACATTTCATGGACACAATATCTTCACTCCTCGTTACACAAATAGATAACCAACCAATTCCTAGTGAAAAGCAAAGCAGAGGCGTACGTACGATGCACAGACACCAAGCCCTTTAAACAGACAAGTTTCCTTGGTTACTGCTTAAACCTGGGTTAAAAGAACTGCGGCGAGTCCTAGAATTCGATCCCCGTTTTCTTCATCATCATGTTAATGCCATTAGTGAACCACAATTGAAACATGCAATTTTCACGTGTACATCCAATTTATCGATGAATTAACTTGCGGGAGATCACGCCACAAAGAACAAAAGTGAATGCTCTTGTAGCGAACTCTAGTGAACTTCCTCTCTCTATTATATATACATACATACGAACGTACCTGGTAACAGCTAACCTTTGGGCACTGTTTTGGATCCCGTTATGTCTACCACTCTGATTGGTTGGTATTGGCGCAATTTGTCTCTTACTCTATCGCACGCCAATACACAACCCAACCAATCTCAGCCTCCAAATGAATCACGTGAGACAGTCCTCTGTTCGCTCTTATTCCCAGCCGTTTCTCTCCGCTGACGCCACCAAGGCGTGAAATTGTAAGGATCTTTTGGAAAATAACTGATGAGAATTAGCAACGTTCTGTCCTGTGTGAGATTTTCCCGTTTGTTCCTTTGCTTCGTTTCTGTTCAAATATTGAAACCACACACGCACACACACACACAAACACACACTCTCAAAAACACGCGCGCGCGCACACACACACACACACGTTCACCACTCAAAGGTGACAGACAATCACTGCTGCTTCCGCCGATCAGATTACCAGATCATGTGATTTCCTGATTTGTCCTTTTCAATGATAGACATAGCGATAGCTATGATGTGCTTTTTTTTTCTCTTTTGGTAAATATTGCAGTATTTGTGTGTTTTAACGCAAATTCCACTTTACGTTGTGTATATTTTACCTTTGGCTACTAATACTGCCTCTTTCGCTCTGTTTTTTTTTTTTTTTTTTCAAATAAGCGACACTGTTTGATACTGCCTTTCTATGTATATCTCCAATGCGGCAGTTACTGCTGTTTCCAGCCACTTGGTGTCTATCACTGAAATTGCCAAATTAGGCCGAAATCACATGATCTGGTAGTCTGAATGGCGGAAGTAGCAGTGATTGCCTGCCGCTGATGATAGCTATGATGTGCTTTTATGCACCTTATAACCATATGAGAGTTTTCTCTCTTGGTAAGTATTGAGTATTTGTGTGTTTTAACTCAACTTCCACTTTAAAGTGGTGAATATTTTATCTTTGGGCATTGATACTGTCTCTGTCGCTCTATACATACATACATACGTGTGTTTGTGTGTGCGCGTGTGTATATGTGCTTTCAGCCTTTTCTTAAATAAATATATTATCAATTGGTGCGAGTTTTGTTCTTGTTTACAACACACACTGCCAGCTTTAAATCCATGATAATCTCATACCATGTCGATTCTGCACTTCACATAGTTGGTCCTTAACGCTTGTTCTTGAGCTGCGCATATAAGTGCTTCGGTCTCTATCTTCAAGTTACTCCTCTTCATCCATAGCCACCGGTCTTCTGTATCTGCCTTGGCGTTCGTATCTCTTGCAGACTGACGTACATTTTTTTCCTTCCGTGCTGTTTTTTTTGTGTTGTTTTCCACTTTGTTATTCTTTCTTTACATAATTATCAATTTTAATGAAACCAGCCTTCTTCACATGTTTCAACAATGGTTCCACGGCATTTTTTACATATCACCCTAAGCTGTTTTCCTCTACTTCGATACAATCCTGGCAACCAATCAAACTTCTAGCATCTTCTCTTCTGGACAAGTACAGCCTATCGGTGTCACTCTTAGGGTGGAAGGTTCCGTGCACTGTCAACAGTTTTCTTGTCTTCCTATCCATGTTCATCTGTTCTTTCTTTTGTCATTTTAGGATTCTCTCTCCATACCGAAGTGATGCTTTAACCCATGAATTAACTGCTTGGATTTTATTCCATCCGGTCACTGATCTTGCAACAAGCAAAGTAGCTAGTTGGAAAACTTCTATAAGAGATGAAAGTAGTAACTGTACTGAGAAGTAATGTTTATCGCCACACCAATATGGCTGTTCGACGTTACTACCGTTTTTAAACTCAGGAAGAACCTCCTCCAGCTGGTTATCGACGCAATCTGCACCCAGCAAACATTACTTATCAATATAGTTACTACTTTCATCTCATGTAGAAATTTCCTAACTTGCTACTTTGTTTGCTGCAAGATCAGCGACTGATTGTCGCTTGGCTTTCTATATATTGCGAACTGGAGTGAATTCCTGCTATCTCCAGCGGCCGGGTGTTCACCACTGATGATGGGCACAAATAGCCCGAAAACGTTCCGTCTGGTGATCCCGTCATTACTAGAAGATGGTAGGGGTTCGCTCCCCTACTTGCAATATAAACCAGGTGCAGACTGAATCAATAACCAGCTGGAAGAGGCTTTTCCTGGGGTTAAAAACGGTAGTAACGTCGTACAGCCATATCGATGTGGCGATAAACATCACTTCTCAGTATAGTTACTGCTTTCATCTCTTATAGAGATTTTTTTTAACTAGCTACTTTGCTTATATTTGTTTGTTTGTTTGTTTGAGTGTGTATGTGTGTGCGTGCGTGTATGTGTGTGTTTACATACATATGTATATGCATACACACACACATACACACAAACATATATGTGTACATATTTATTTATATAGAAGTTTATGTGCATATATATCAGTATACTCGCATGTGTATAGATCTGTGTATATGTGAGTTTCTATATCTGTATATATGCCTCTAGGTGTGTTTATACGCACATACATACATATATACATACACGCATGCATGCATACATACACGCATGCATACATACATACATACATATGTGTGTTTAAAAATTTATATACATACTAGCAAAGCGAAAACTCGTAAAGCAGATCAATAATTCCCCATAGTAGCAATGTTAAAAATTGTAATTCGTTCCCAGAATAATATTTTACTTATAAAATTTATAATACTCGTAAATAAATGGCAATAAAACAACAGTAGAATGTAAAGAATATTTTATGCAAAGTAAAAAGAATGTCAATATCATTTATAATAATAAAAAAATTATTATTATAATCGTTTGCTGGATCACTTTCACTCGCACTAGACTCGCGCACATCATCGCTCGGTGACACGATTGTCGATTCACAAGCACTCGTAGACGGACTTGTAGATTTCTTAAAAAAAAAAACAAGTTTGCTGATAAGCAGCTTTCTTCCGCTCTCTATAAATTTCTCGGTAACACGCAGAAGCATTTGTTATGGCAGTAAAAACGTTTGCACTTCGTTCAAAATCTGGATCTTGTGCTTGAAATATAATACTTGTAAACCTGAGATCTCATAAAGCGGGTCCTCGTAAAGCGAGGTATTACTGTAATTAGTTCCTAGTTGCAGTCAAATCATTTGTGTGCATATGTGGCCAATGCTAATTTCCTATTAACCCGTGGATTTAAAGGTATATTTCTTTTGCAGTCGAAGACCAATATTCTGTGAGCCACATTCGATTTGTTTCCCATCCTTCAGTGTATTGTAATCGGTCTATTCGATTATATCCATCTCATAAATTTAATGCTAATGTAAGAAATTCATGATCATAGAAGCATAGGGAGCTCTGAATCAATTCTAGCATCTTACCATCATTTTGTTGCTAAACCTCAAGTTAGCCCAAACAAACTGATTTTTTTAAAATCCAAGGCATTGTAGTCTTGACCGTTCCATCTTTTCCTACGAATAAATGATCTATTATCCCTTTCCATTAAAAAAAAAAGTATGACTTGAAAAGATTAGGCTGCTATTTCTAGCAGATGAAGCAACTACTTTAGAGAAATTGATGTACCGCTTTTGTTCTCTGGCAATTATTATCTGAAATTCATACTTTAGCCACAGAAATTTCAAGAATTTGATTAAGCCGGAAGTGGTACATTTTCGGCTGATGTACATTCAAATAATATTATGTTTTACCGTATTTGTGAATCATTGTTTATTCTAATTTAAAATTCTAGTTTATACCTTATTTAAAGTGTCAGTAAGCCCTGTCTGCTCTAACTATAAACAAAATAGTGGAAGTTCATAAACAAAGGTCAGATAACTCTGTAGATTCTAAATTTCTCCAATTTTGAAGAGCTTTTGTGTGAAGTAGTTTTGACAGCTATCTATCTCGAATAAAATAATTGAATACTCATTTACGAAAGTTTAATAATGTCTTGTCTTTTACTGCAATTCCATTCACATTTTTTAGCGTGCCTTACAAGAATGTTAAATCGACTCCAGTACTTAAACTAGTACTTTCGAACAAATTTAGCACGGGCGATGTTCCCTGTCTATTCTTATGTGTATGAATAAAGTTTTGTTAATCTTTCGGGAGAATTTGTAAAAATGTAAGACATAACGGCAATAAATTGTAGAAACTAAAGAATTTAACAATGGAGTATATATTTCGTTCAACTGTGTAAAATAAAAATTGTTTTTAGATATTGCAAAATATCTTATGGAAAGAGTTCGAAATCTAGCTATATATCTTCGAACAAGAACCGAAAGATCTATAAATATGTTGGCAAAGTTTAGACGTAGAACATTTTTCTTGAGAAACAGAAGCTTCTGACATGACACTTTCATGGACCAACAATATAGTCAGAGAGCATGCGCCGAAAGTTTTGTGACGTCATTATAGCCAAGCACTCGTTTCGGGTCTTGAAATGGATGTTCGACAATGTCCTAACTATCATACTTGTAGGATAGAACTGAGCGAAGGAGAAGAAAACAAGAAAGTATATGCATAGAACCAGCCTACATAATTTTTCTAAAAATCTAATGGGAAACTACTGCCAGAGAGGTAAGGTAAGCAGGGTTTAAACTGTAGTAATGGCCCGTCAACCTAACCCTCTTAGGCAACATAGGAAACAGACTTAGGAACGGTTTAAAACCTGCAAAAATAACCTAAAACTGGAGCCTCGATATAATAAAGTAAAGAGGAGGGAACTGACAGTGAGAGGAAAAGTATATGATGAAATATTAAAACACAAATATAGATTGGACAAAACTAGAAGAAAATATTTAAAATAAACTATATTTTTCTAGAATAGGAAAAAGTTCAGTGAACTGGTTGTCCGAAATAATAGCTGATCATAGATGTCTAGCCTGAAGTTTCAATGTAAATAATGTCAATGTATTCAAACACGTGTAGGTGTTTAGTATATTTACTATTGGCCTCTAAGTTGACAAGGAAAGGAGATAGGTTTTTTTTTGTGGACACAAACAGTGGAATATTGGTGACTGAAAAGTAAATTATCGCGACCGATTTTACTTTTTATTTTTTTAGTTTTCGTTTATATATTCTAAGAATTCGGTTTTGAAACATCATTTTCGACCTCAGTTTTAATATATTATCCTTGTCTTCAGTTTGTTGTGTTTTAACACTTCCTCTGATTCTATAAACTAAACAATACTGAGTAGGTGGAAAGGAAAACATTGAGAATGTAAACTGTTCATACGCAGTGGTGGGAATTGTTACTTTGGAATCCAGAACTACAACGACGGCGATAACTCCACCACTACTACTATCAGTTGAGTAACAACAATAATAGATCGAGACGACGGCAAGACGAACTACTAACCAAGCACTAGAATCATTTTAATACTGTATTTCATCGTTCTAGATGTTATACCTTTCGTTTAGAACGCTGAACGGGAATACGTAAAGTGGAAACGAAATGAGACTATTTCACTTAATTCAAGTCCATGTGTAATGTGTATGTGTACATAAAAACACACAATCCAGTCTACAGAGGAACACAAACAAGCACTGACATATTCCTGGCGTTTATCAATTACCATATTTAGGTTTAAGAACGACAAAACATCCTCCAAAATTACTTATACAACTAAAATCACTCAGAAAAATGGGGGACGAGGACAACGAACTGGACGGGAAATTACTACAACAGTTCAGCTCTATGGGGACGACTGATAAAGAGGTGCTTATTGCCGAATTCCAGAAACTACTGGGTGACCAGTTAAATGCTGCAGGCTGTGCTTTCTTCCTTGATATGAACAATTGGTGAGTTAGTATTTTGTTACTGATTTATTTCTGTGACATTCCCATTTTTATTTCATACTATAACGACACACATTTTGCAGCCAACCTTTCCTGGCCCTCTCGCCTGCTCAACATACATTGTTGTTGTAAACATTATACTTCTCATGACATTTCAAGCTATCTCAATATGTTGTTACTGATTACATGTCAAATATTTATATATGATTATACTCTTTTGTAAATATATTAAATGTTATAACCTAAAATATCGCGTTGCTCGTGATTTTGTGTAGCTAGGCCTCTACGCAACACATTCTCTGCTTCGTTAAAAGACAAGCTTGTTTGACTCGATAAAACCCAATTTAGTGAAAAAATATTCATTTGTTGATACTTCCTGACCTGCCACTTTAAATACTTGATCACAATCAAGACAAATGATCATTGTTTATTTTCCTTTAAAATGTTAAACCTATACTTATTTATTCGAATCTGACTTGTTACCTTTAAACTCTAGTTTTCTGCTGAAATGAAATTTTATGTGGTTTACGTTACCATTAAATAATTGGCTTAAAATGTTTTGTATCTAACAAATCTCGTGGTTATTTATTATTAAATTCCTATGTTTATACAATGAAATAAAGTTCTATAATTTTTTTTTGGTCATTTTCGTCACTCTAAAGTTATATTTATCTAGAGTTATGAATCCTAAATTTTGCATTTAAGCAGTATTTCGTTATCATACAGTTGTTTTCACTATTTTTTTGTTTGTTTTTGTAATTTCATGTACAAACCATAATTTCCTGTTTATTTATTAATTATATTTACCTCCATGATTATTATTGATGTTTTATGAAACCATCATGCATGTTGTTTATATCATGATGTTATACAAACGACCTAAAATAAGCTTTCGAACTACAAATTAAAATACAAGTAAATGGGTCCCCGTCTTTATAACCATTTTATAGTTAGTTCACTGTAGAGTTTTCTTACATCATCTTCCCCAACCTCCGATTCCCATTTTGGTATTCAGTTATTCTATTCTCCTGTATTATTGCTGTCTTAATTTAAATATTGCAATTCTATTTTTACTTTGTCTTTTGTTTTCTGTATTTTCCTACTTGAGTAAGTGTATTATTAAAAGCTTCGTTGTGTCCCTCAACATTTATCTGCCCTCCGTTTCGTAGACCATAACCATATTCACAATAAATTTCTAAACACTTGAATTAGAAACGATATGTAGAAATGTTTCTAGTTTCAGAAATATAATTTCTTAGCTCTAATGCCCACCTGAGTGAAGGAGATCCTGCTTTGCGATAAAGTTTTCGTTATACCAGGGAAAAATATGATGAGTAAAGCGTGATGGCTTTTCAGACATTGTTCGTTTAAGCGTAAAATTCTCAAAATGTAACCAAATCTATTCCATCTTTTTGGAGAAAATAAAGCCCGTTATATAAGTAAACCGATCGACTTTGGCTGTCAAATCACTTGTTTGTATTATTTATCCTAGATCTTGATCCAGTTGCTTCAGTCGTTTGTGAAAACAATAAAGTACCAGGTATTTGTGTGTATGGAGCACACAAATTCGTACTTTTGTTCTTATAGTTCACATATAGAATTTTTGAATCTCTTTCAAAGCTTGAACGGTTTGAAAAAATGATTATTGGAAGGTTTTTCTCTTCAATATTGACTATTTTTATTTCATTTCACACATTTTAGTCGTGTGGTACTATTCTAAATCATATTTAGATTCAGTTTTTGTGGCAAGGACATAAAGCAATTGGAATTCCTTAGGATATAACTTTTAAGATTGATTTTATATATATATAAAAGACAGTTATTACAAAAACACATGTAACTTAATGTAGATTCAAGGTGGATGCTAGATTCAAATACAGATTATTTCATTGTACAGTTCCCGGGGTATGAAAATGGGAAAACGTTTAATACAGGTTTTACTGAACATCAGAAATGAGTGGAGCTGAGGTTGCTGCATCAAGTGTGTTTGGATAGGAAAGTTACAGTTTGCATGCTCAGAGATGCAGGAACCATTTTACTAGAGGTCATCATCATTGTGTATCAATGGGTTACAGTGAATGCTTCTGTGTCTGGTAGATGGCATTGAGATATGTTCAACCCATGCAAATGTGGAAGAGACAAAAATGATGATGGTGATGGCTAATGTGGGACATACTTGTGTCAGTAACTATTCAGAGCTAATATATTTTTGACCTTAAAGAAACTCAACCTTTGGCATGCCACATTGACTGTGCTGGAAATATATGATTGACATGACAGGCCATCATCAATTGTAAAGCTCTGATATTTTTAGATTGCAAAAGTTTTAACTTTGTATTCTTCAGAAATAGATTGTGTGTGACAGTGAAATTATTAAAGGAAACCACTCTTTCAAATTCCAGTTTTTTTTTAGGGTTGTTATTTCTCTCAAATTTTCAATATAAAACTAGGTAGTGAACTGAATCTGTTGTGCAGCTTAACACTACCACCTGGCCCTTAGATACCTTTTGCAGAGTCAATTCTGTTGTAAGTTTTCAGGACAGGTCTGAATATTGTGACACTTCACTTTCAACTATCACAACCTATGAGTTGTGCTTTCTTCTAGTCTCTGAGGAACTACAAAATATTATGCTTCTCTTTTTTTTGTCTATGATTAAAGCCATTAAATAACAACTGTTATCTTATACATTTACTCATTGATCAATAAACATATTTTAAAATGCTATATATAAAAATTCATAGGCTCTTCAAGAAGGAAATAAATAATTTTAAGGTGTCTTATTTTAAAGTATAAAACTTTCTAAATAAAAAATATATGTACTAATAACATTTAACAGTTATAAATTTGCCTGACCTTAGAATGAAAAGAAACTTTGAAGTTGAATCAGGATCAGTAAGTTTCATGTTTAGAAGTTTTTGTTACCTCTTTCATCTCATTTGGTAAGATGAGCAACCATATTTAATATTACAGGCTTTTAGAAAATTTAAATCCTTCTCAAATGTGTAAGTGCATAGCAATATTATATGGTAGTGAAATATGGGCTGTGAATTTAGTTGCCGGGTCTTCTCAATCACAGCGTATCTCCAAAGGTCCCGGTATCCTGTCATTGCCTCTGTGAGGCCCTATGTTCGAAGGTCAAGTTTCACCACCTCATCCCATGTCTTCCTGGGTCTACCTCTTCCACAAGTTCCTTCAACAGTTAGGGAGTGGCACTTCCTCACACAGCTGTCTTCATTCAGCGTGTGTGTGTGTGTATGACCAAATGCAAATGTGTTGAGAGGAAAATTGGTATAAGGTATCAGATGTAGTGTGCAAGAAAGAAAACTGCTGCTATGGTCATATGATGCATATGAATGAAGATAGTTGCATAAAAGAGTGCTGATCACTAATGTGCATGAAACTCATGCAAGAGGGTGACTCAGGAAGACATGGGATGAAGTAGTAAAGACTGACCCCAGGTCGTTGAATCTGACGAAGGAGGTAACAAAAGACTGAGGTCCTAAAAGCATCTCATCAATGTCTATGCCCCAACATCCAATCTGTACCTGATTCTAGAATTCATCTTTATAACATCCATCCCTCCATCATTCTTCAAAGTGTGGCACTATTTCCTCAGCTGTTATTATGATATGAGAGCAAAACTGCAAATATTCCACCCCTCTTTGTGTGTTGCAAGTTATCCCTTGCCTTAGAACCACTTCACATTCCTTCTTCACATTCCAACATCATCTCTTTCAACTTTATTTCCATTGAATGCTCTTTTCTCCTGGACACTGTCTCATATCTGCTATCAATGTTTCTCCCTTTCTTTGTCATTATATCCACACTTACTCGTCTCTGACCTCCACCTCAGTCATTGTGCATATCTCCCCCACACTTCACATCTCCCTATTTCACATTTATCTATAGTTTTATTTACTGTTGCTCTCCAACCCACTGATTTTTTATGTATGACCACTTATTTCCTTTACCCTGACCTTACTCCTATTTTCTACCCTTTCTCCTTTTCATGCTGGGGTAGCCACGTATCTCCTCTGTAATAAGACTATTCTTGTTCCTGTATTGTACTTTAGCCTCTCAACACCTGGCACAAAGTCACCTTCCTCAATACTGCACCCCCACTCTGTTAAGGGGCTCTTGTCTTGCAAGTTACTTCATAACTTTATGATGGAGGCATCATGAAAAAAGTACTCAGTACAATCTGTAAAGCAGTTGGTATTACTGTCGAAACCTTGTCAAAGCAGACATTAGAGCCTGCTGCTACCCTCTGGCTTGTCAGATTGTCCAGCCCATGCTACCATGGAAGACAGATGTTAAATGATGATGATGATGATGTACATATGAGGTGCATCCCAAAAGTATCTGACTTTATTTTTTCTCCACAAAACTAATGCTATGTGGGTAAAATGCTTTAGTTGGGAGGTGATGCCACCCTTCCTGTGCATGCATGAAAATGTTTGCACTGGTAGGCTGCGTTAGTACCTGGCTGTTTGTCAAGAGTACAGACGTGTAGTGCACATTTATCAGATTTTCATATTCACGAAATGCATCGAGTAGAGATATTGCATCAAGTTTTGCCAAAAGCTTGGTGATACTGACACTCAAACCGTCCAGAAGATTCAGCAGGCTTTTGGCAATGATGCCATGGGTAGAACTCAGATCAGGGAGTGGTACAAACACTTCATACATGGCTCCACAAGCCAAAACGAGTTGCTGGTTGAGGTTTGGCAAATAGTCATGGAAGATCATTATGTAACAATCGAGGAAATTGCTCATGAAGTGGGAATAAACACAGGATCAGTGCATTCCATTTTAACAGGATTTGTGCATGCAGAGAGTGTTGGCGAAATTCATCCCCGAGGTGCTGGTGGAGCAGCAGAAGCAACTCCATATGGAAACCACTCAGGACCTGCTGGACTGTGCAAAGGATTTTACCCATGTGGCATTAGTTTTGAAAGGAAAAAGTAAAGTCAGATACTTTTTGAATGCACCTCCTCTGCTTCATCATTGATTAACATCCATTTTCCATGCTGGCATGGGTTGGATGGTTTGACTGAGGTCTGGAGAGCCAGTGGCTGCACCAGGCTCCAATTTGGTCTGGCAGATTTCTACAGCTGGATGCCTTCCTAATGCCAACCACTCCGAGAGTGTAGTGGGTGCTTTTTACATGCCACCAGCACAAGAGCCAATCAGGCAGGCCTGGCAATGATCACATTCAGATGGTGCTTTTTGCATGTCACCGGTACAGGAGCCAGTCAAAGGGTACTGGCATCAGTCACGATTGGTTGGTGCTTTTTACGTGCCACCGGCACAGGAGCCAATCAGGCAGACTTGGCATTGACCACGTTTGGATGGTGCTTATTACGTGCCATTGGCATGGGAGCCAATCAGGAGGCACTGGCTCCAGCTATAATATTGGTTTTACTTGACTCAACAGGTCTTCTCAAGCATATCATATTGCCTGACACATCAGGAATATTCTTAACAGAGTTAGACGCTGTGATCTCACATTAGTTGCCGGGTTTTCTCAATCACAGCGTATTTCCAAAGGTACCGGTTTCCTGTCATTGCCTTTGTGAGGCCCAATGTTTGAAGGTCATGCTTCACCACCTCATCCCATGTCTTCCTGGGTCTACCTTTTCCACAGGTTCCTTCTACAGTTAGGGAGTGGCACTTACTCACGCAGCTGTCTTCATGCATATGTAACACATGACCATACCAGCGCAGTCACCTCTCTTGCACACCACATTTGATGCTTCTTATGCCCAACTTTTCTCTCAGAGTGCTTACACTCTGTCGTGTATGCACACTGGCATTACACATCCAGCGTATCATACTAGCATCATTTCTTTCAAGCCTATGCATCTCCTCAGTATTCATGGTCCATGTTGCACTGCCGTGTAGCATGGCAGTTCACACACATGCATCATACAGTCTACCTTTCACCCTGAGTGAGAGGCCCTTAGTTGCCAGCAGAGGTAGGAGCTCCCTGAACTTTGCCCAGGCTATTCTTACTCTAGTTGCTACACTCTCAGAGCAACCACCCCCACTACACACTTGGTCGCCTAGGTAGTAGAAGCTATTAACTACTTCTAGTTTCTTCCCCTGGTATGTGATGGAATCTGTTTTCTGTACATCTTCAGTGTTTATTGTCCCAGTGAATCTGTCACGTTGTTTTGTGTATTGTTTGTGGGAGAATTTGATTTGCCAGATGCTCTTCCTAGTGTTAATCTCTCAGAATTGCTTGGATATACCACAATAACTCTGGGATTGAACTTTGGTCATGAGGTCAGTGGTCCAGTATTTTCTCCTTAGTCATTGTACCTGAAATTAAAATGATATTCAAATTATGTTATGTTTAACCCAATGAAACACAAGTTGAGAAATTAACTTTAAAAATGCTATACCATGTTGTAAATAGTATTGTGAAGTTAAGAATGATAAATTTTCTTTAGTTGAAAGTAACTTTAAAAGAAATTATATCTTTACTGTAAGTTATATATTGTGACCTCTACCACCACCGCTACATACACCTAATTTAACAGTACCCTACTCATTGAAGCTTAAATTCTATCCCTCCTCCATCTCAGGTAGTTCCTCAGCAATCTCTAAATTTTTTCACTGTGACATTTATAACTATGTAAAAGCTTCAATCTAGGATTTTCCCATTACTCTGGTTAAAAACCTCTATCTTCTCTAAAATAATTTGCTATATTAATGAACTCTTAGTTTTAACAGTTACTTACAGCTTTTTAAACATATCACTTAATTAAAAATTTTCAGTTGTGGTTTTGCTGTTTACTCCACTTGGCTTATTCTGTAGTAGCCATGCATATCCTTTTCGGTAATTTCATATAAATGTGGGACAGGCATGAAACCCTACATCTCAGATTTTCACCAAATTTTGACCAGTTGTTCCTAAGAACAGAAAAAGTGCAAACTTTCAAGCCCCAACTCCCAATGGTTCAAAAGATATGACGATTTGAAATTTTGGCTCAAATCATCCATTTTAGGCTGGTGGCAGCCATCTTGAATTTCAATGCCACAACAAATAATGTAATAACTTTCAATCCACATGGACTATTTTTCTGAAATTTGTACCTGACCATTTTGTTTGGTGCTGAATCTAAATTTGAAGAGAAAAGAGTGTATTTCTCATGGTGAAGTGCTTGTTTTCTTGAATCAAAATGAAAACACTTCACTGTTTTCCCCCAACACTGTTGTGTACTGAAAGCCAAATTCCCAGAAGTGCCCAAATCCTTTTAGGTTTAAAACGTTTTGCACATAAACTGGGCATCATCTTTTATTTGTGTATGAAAAATCTCAATGGTACGCTTTAGACATCAGAAGTTACAAACCACTATTTTCCAACCACTATCACAGGAAACACAGAAATCAGAGGAAATTGTCACTTCCTGTTTTCTTCAAATTCTGTTCCCACAATGGTAATGTCAGTACAGCTGATTCTGGTGTTGGTTTAAGTTGTGTTATTGTCACTTCATCATGTGTAAACATTCATTTTGGACAGCATAATGTTTCCCTGTTATGAAATGGGAAGCCATATTTGTGATTTTAATAATTTTTCTTCAGTTTGTTTGTGTTTTGATCATCAAGGCATGATATTCAATTTAAGCAATGGACAACAACTGACAGAACTGAACTCGTCACTGTGTTACTGTCTGTTCAAGAATTTATTGACCTTCTGACAGAAAAAATTGGCAAAATCACCTTGCATTCATTCATTGCTCGTGCTCAGTTAACTTATTTGAAATACCTCAAAGAAACCGATAGGGTCAAATGAGACCATAGTTTTAGTAGACTTCACTGAAAATTATTCATTTGTTGTGCAAGATAAAATCCAGGGATACCACTAGAATAAGATCCACTGCTCACTCCATCCTGTGGTTGTCTATTTTCGCAATCAAACTGTGCTTGACAATTCTTCCATTTGCATCATTGATGATGTGGATCATAATATTGGTTTTGTTCACAAGGTTCTGCAGGAGACAACCGGTCACATAAAGGCTGAATCCTACAATTGAAGTCATTCATTATTTTTCAGATGTTTGTACTGCTTGGTATAAGAATTGCAAGCATTTCCTCAATCTTTGTTATCACCTCACAGATTTTTCAATTAGCAGTGGGTGGAACTCTCTTGCCACCAGCCATGGTAAATCACTCTGTGATGGAATAAGAGGGACTGTGAAAATATTGACAGCAAGAGCCAGCCTGCAGTGACCAACTGCTTCTCAAATTCTGTCTGCAAAACAGATGTTTGAATTCTGTGAAAGTTCAATTCAAGGAATCACGCAATGAACTCGCTGAAAGATTCGCTTTAACAAAACTATTCCAAGCAGCAGAAGTTATCACCAGTTTGCTCCAACTTCGGACCACACAATCAAGATAAAATGGGTGTCAGAGAGTATTACTTTTGAGTTTGACTTTCAGAGCAAACGCATTCATTGCAAACTTAATACAGGTGGTATCAAACTCTCTCTCATTACCTTCTCTGCAGATATGATGAATGACATTGGGTTGGCATTGCTGTTCAGATATATTGGGAAGCAAATGATGTGAAGCTGAAATTCATGCATCCACACCTTCTAAATCATTCATTCAGCAGGCCAGCAAGAGATGATTTATGAGGGGTACCACTGACACATGGTTGCCAGAATTGAGTCACCTCAATTGTCTTATCACAGTCTGCTCAACAGTATCATATGACAAAAAAAATGACACTGATCAAGGATATACTTTCCATGTGAATGTTTGGCATTTTGTTGTTTACAAAAGGATTGTTGAGTCTTCTTTCAATTGAGTTTGAATTGAGGTATTTTTGATTTTGAATTGAGATATGGGAGTACAATCTTTTCATTCTTCAAGTGTGACACACTACTTTTCTGCCCATATTCTAGAAAGCAAGAGACATGCCCATGACTCACATGAAGCCACACTTTGATGAAATTTTTGACAAAAGGACACACTTATGTCAAATTTTCTCCCCAAAACCAGGAGATTTTGTTTTTCAAAAAAGGAAATTTTCCAAATTCCTTTGCTACTATATTGTTATCCTAAATTTTAAAATTTACTCTTTTTCAACTAGGTAAAATTACATTTTTGCTGACAAATGTGCACCCTTTTTAGAGTTTGACTTTTCATGGCTTGATTTGGGTGTATGTTGACTTTTTGGAGAAATAATTCTATCTATTGTGTGTAATTCATCCTCACGATGAGTGTTTGAGAATACAATGCACTTCAGAACTTTGTTCAACAAATCATGGAAACTGGCAAGTTTTGAATTTCCATTGATTGTACATGATTTCAAGATCCAATACTTGCCACAAGATGCTTTCATACTGCCTGAAAGTGAGTGTTGTTGCAACACTAGGCTCAAGATTTCAGACCAACTTTCAGGGCGCTGAATTGAAATAACCAAATGATAAGTTATTGAATCAAACAAACCCACTAATAATAATAATAATAATAATAATAATAATAATTCTTTCTACTAGAAGCACAAGGCCTCAAATTTTGGGGAAGGGATTAAGTCGATTACATCGACCCCAGTATGTAACTGGTACTAATTTTATCAACCTTGAAAGGATGAACGGCAAAGTTGACCTCAGTGGAATTCGAACTCAAAACCTAATGGCAGACGAAATACCACTAAGCATTTTGCCTGGCATGCTAACAATTCTGCCAGCTCACTGCCTTTAATAATAATAATAACAATAAAAAGAACAAACTTAAATGGATTTTCAAAGCCAACACAAATTAAATATAACCTGTTCAAAAAAGGAGTCGGAAGGAGTTGAAATTTATTCTTACTTTTTAATAACTTATTCATTAACTCATATATACATTTCATAAACTGTTTCCGTTCTATCCACAACTCAGCACATTTGTATGCATAGCTATCCCAATTCTATGTATAACCTAATTATCCACTTGATGTCAATAAAATAAAACTTAAACCATTATTACTCCCCTCTTCACCCCCGTACCTTTTAAAAACAATTTTTTTTGTTTATCTTCTAGAAATGAATAATGTTTGTACTTTGGTTTAGTTCCACATCCAAACCATTCCACAATTTCACCCCATTGATTGAAATATATCTCCTCTTAATGGTATGAACACAAGGTTTTTTCTTTAGACTAAAGTTTCCTCTCAAATTACCATGCCATCTTGTCTTGCATGGAAGAGTCGATGGTGTTGACTGCATAGTAATATTGGTGAAGGAGAAGTTTGATTTTGTTGAGCCTTTCTCTCTTGTTTGATTTCTTCCTTTTCTCTTATGGTGGCTTTGAAGTTTTTGGTTCTAATGGTGATGGAACCCAACCAGTTGGTATGATCTTGGGCTTGTGGCTTTCAGTGTTGTTTTGAGTTGATCTTTGTATCTTCAAGAGGGCAATCCCATGATATTTTCTCTGAAGAGAGCTCACAGGATAAGACTTGTCGTGGGAACCTTGATTCTTCCATTCTTGTTACATGTTCCGACCATTCAGTGCTTTGACTGTTGGCTCTTTCCAGGACTTAGTTGTTGGTCACATAATATTCCCGTCTAATGTTCAAGACTGAACAAAACTTTTGCTAGTGAATGTGTTCCAATTTAGTTTCTGCCAATTAATAAGACATAAACTCAAAATCATGTAGCCAAACAGTTTTACATCTTCTATGAGTAGAATCAAATGAAACTGCACCTGCTAAAGCATGCTCACTTGTTCAAAGGGAAGGTTTCCTGTAGATTTTGGATCACATCCAGAAATTAATTTTATATATACTCTTTCTGTATTGATATTATTTATCATTACTTGTACTTGAGTGTTTATTTTACTATTTCTAAGCTACATAATCATTGTTTTGTTCAAATTTAATGTTAATTTGTTTATGTCAAACCACCATTTCAGTTTTCTCACTTCAGTTGTGACTATCTTCAGAAGTTGATGTAAATTTTTCCCAGACAAAACACATTTTTGTCATTTGCAAATAGAACAAATTTCAGTATATTTGATACTCTACATATATTATTTACAAGCAAAATGAACCATTTTGATCCTAATACTGACCTATGAATTACTCTACTAATAATATTTATGCATCTTCATTTACACTCACCCACCTATACAAATTTTTACCTGATTATTAAATATCTTTTCAACCAATTAAACGCAACCTGTATGATACCATATCTTCCAATTTATGAAGTGATATATTGTCATTAATGATGTCAATATATCTTCTTAGATTTTTAAATACTGCTATTCTGTACTTTTTGATCTATACAATTAATAATTTCTTTGATTAATTTGATTAGCACTAAAGAAGTTGATCTAAACATTCTGGATGTATACTGACAGATCATAGTTTGTGATTCTCAATGACTTTATCTTGACTTTTTCCAATATCTTAGAGATTTAAAGGGGAAAAAAACCTCTATTATTTGTAAAATGGTGTTTATTCCTAGTTTTGTGTGATGCCATGGCTTTTGCAGTTTTCATTTTGCTTGGAAATCTACCAGTTTGAAGGACAAGTTTGTAATTTTGTAAATCCTTCAATGACTTTCTAAACTGTTGTCAAATAAGTTTAATTCAACTCAATAAAATTTTTGTTCTTACATTTGCTACACTGTCCCTGATGTCCTTTTCTTCTAGTGCTCTAAAACAAATTATACATACAGAAACAATTCTTTATGTGCTTTTGTAAACTTTGATAGTTCTGTCAAGAGCACCGGATAACTGTGCTCTTTACCAAATATCATTTTATCTTCAACAGCCACAACAAATTCTCTTGTCTGTTTATAGCAGGTAGTCTGCTTCCACATATGTATACTGTTTTATCTCAAAAATTAAATTCACTGGTTCATGTGACATTTTCTAAGCAAAGTTCCTACATGCAGAGTATGGATCATGCCGAGCATTTGAATGGGCAATTTTATTTGTGTACGTTTTATCAGAAAAGAAAACAGACTGAATGATTATAACTTCTTCATCTTTGGAATCCTTCAAATTTTTAATCATCCATTTCTGTTTGTTTTTATACACCCACTCAGTTGCTATCAGCAAAAATCTTCAACCATGACAAATACATGTCATTCACTTTTCATGAAAAATCTTTAATTAAGGGAGTCCTAGATCTGGATGTTAGGATTACCAATCTCTGTAGCCACAGTTTCAAGAAAATTTCAGTTTAATTTCAGAATCATATGTTATTTTGCTTCTGATCAAAAATAAAACCCAAATGTTACCTTTTCAAAAGTAGTTCTCTCCTTTCAGTTAAAGATTTCTGTCACCAAATCCAGACAATTATTATATTGAATGGCTAATTTCCAATCTCCAAATTGCCAGTGTTCTTTGTCTTTGTTTTTGCTATTACTTTTTAATAACCTGTTCCGTATTTGTCTACATGTATGTGTGTGTGTGTGTGTGTGTGTGTGTGTGTGTGTGTGCGCGCGCGCACATGTGAACCAATTTTAGTTAATCAAAGCAAGATATTTATAATTGGGAATGAGTGCTGACTCAGCAGATATTTGGTTGTAGGAGTTTATATATCTTTTGTCTCTTACTTGTTTCAGACATTAGACAGTGGCCATGCAGGGACACCACCTTGAAGAGTTTTAGTTAAATGAATCAACCCTAGTACTTATTTTATTAAGCCTGGCACTTATTCTGTTGGTCTCCTTTGCTGAACTGTTAAGCTATGGGGGTATAAACACACCAGCACCAGTTGTCTAGCAGTGGTGAGTGACAAACATAGATACAAAGACACACACACACACACACACACACACACACACACACACACACACACACACACACACACACACACACACACACACACACACACACACACACACACACACACACACACTCTCTCTCTCTCACATATATACAACAAGCTTCTTTCAGTTTTTGTCCATCAAATCCAATCCACTCACAAGGCATTGGTCAACCCAGGGCTATAGTAGAAGGTACTTGCCCAAGGTGCCATGCAGTGGAACTGAACCCGGAACCATGTGGGTGGGAAGCAAACTTCTTACCACACAGCCACACTTGTCTATGAGAATACTCAAATAAGAATGAATCTCAAATACCACAAAAAAAAAATCATAGAATATCTACTACCAGTTACCTAGTAGCTGATGTTGAACTGAAAACAGTTGCTCTTTAGCCACACAATATATAGCAGTTGTGGACACCATGAATCACTTGTATATAAATTGACCAGAAACAGACAAAGGAAAGAAACTATTATTGTATATATATCACCAATAAATAATACTTGTCTTAGCAAGGTAAAAAAAATACCTTCAGAGTAGTCTACAGAAGGAATGTAATAAATTGGGTAATTTATACATGCCCTCAGATATATAGTAGATAAACATGTATGAACCTAGGTAATACATGTAATGGAGAGTATGTTTTTATGCCTATCTGTGTAAGTATGTGTGTGAATAATAGGAGAAGCTATGTGCTACACTATAATAAGAAACCATTTCTCTTCTGACCCCTTTTTTCATATTTAAATCCCTCATGATAAAGCCACTCCCCTCTCCTGTCGCCCCACTCAGATGAATGAGATCTTAGTCTTGCAAGCTGCATTGCAACCTTTGAAGGGCTGATAAATACCATGCCAAAAAAGCACTTATTACATGCTGTAAAATGGTTGGCATTAAGAAGGGCATTCAACTGTAGAAACCATGCTAAAGCAGACATTGGAGCATGATGCAGTCTTTGATTCTGTCAGATCCTGTCAAACCATTCAACCCATGTGAGCATGGAACATGAATGTTAATTGCTGCTGCTGCTGATATATATATATATATATATATATATATATATATATATATATATATATATATGTATGTATGCACATGTACATACATATGCTTGTGTGTGATCATAATTGCTGTATTTAGTCTCACTTTATGTTAAAGAAACTGTCATCTTTGCCCTACTTTTCTGATATGCTATCACATAAATAGTTCTGGGTATGACAATAAACTGCAGCTGGTGGTGAGGCTCCAATTCACGAGTTCTGAGTTTCTCGGGAGAATAGAGTTACCCTTTAGTCACCATTACTCTAGGTCTGCTCTGACCCAGGGTGGTAGGACCCATCAGAGTTCCATCTATGGGTTAAATAGGCTTAGTGGCAAAGCGTACTGAACAGACTTGATGTGCCAAGGCCCTCAGTCCATGGACATGTTGTGTAGCATCCAGTAGTCACCATTTCCCAGCCTGGGTAACTGCCCCTGTGCTTTTGATGAAGGTTTTTGAGCCAGAGGCTAGGAGAAGGAAGCTCTGATGTGAAACCTTTGACCTGAGGACCCCGCTGTCACTATCCTAGCTTGCTGGGCCATGGCAAATAAACCCTGGGTGTAAAGGGTTGGGCCAGTTCAGTGCACACTGCTCTTCACCTAAATATTTCACTGCACAGGCTTGAAGGACACAGCCACAACCACCAATTATTCTAAGTCCTGTAGCAATGGGAAAAAGGTGTAGACGGCAAGTGGAAGACAACACTGGAAGCTATAGTCCTAGTCTTGCATGTAGGTGGTTCAGGATATTGGTCATCTGATGTTGACCTGGTGATCACAACATTGTTCTGCACGCCTTGAATGACCAAGCTGCCTTCTAGGGACAGCACTGTTTACTCCATCTGGAGAGGGGCCTAGAAAAGATGGCCTAAACAAAGCTTGTCTCCTGCAATCCCCAGTGGCAAACTGCAGTCAACAGGCATCCTCTCTTGTGGTCGAACAACATCAAGGACAAAGTGATGCACACCCACCTGCAAAGGTATGAAAGGACTTAACATTACATGTTGGAACATCAGAACAATGCTAGACACAGCTGATAGCAGTCATCCAGAACATCATTTCACATTGCATATGAAGTGTCAAGATGTTGGCATTGCTGCTCTCAATGAAGTCTACTATCTAGAGGGAGGTAGCCTAAAGAGCATGGCACTGGATATGCCTTCTCCTGGTCAGACATACCAGCAACAACAGAGAGATACTTTTTGGGTGCAAACTTCATGATCAGAAACTTGTCACTTCCAAGTTTGAAAACTTGTCAACAGGTCAATCTGATTGTGTTGTTCTCTGTTTGCCTCCTACGGAGTAATCAGCAATATGCCATGTTCTTCATTATGCACTCCCTAACTTTTCAAGCAGATCCTGCAGAAAAGGATAAGTTTTACTCTAATCTGTGCAGTTTTCTACAAGGTAATCCTGCAGACAAGGTCATAATCCTTGGTGATTTCAACTCCAGAATGGGCTGAGATTCAGTAACCTGGAAAGGATTACTTTGGAGACATGGTGTTGGCAACTGCAACAGTAATGGGCATTTACTGTTGGAGTTCTGCACAGAACACCAACTTGTCATCACAAACACTGTCTTCCAGCAGAAAGACAGTTTGAAAACAACCTGGATGCATTCTTGGTACAAACATTAACACCTCATTGATTATATTTTAGTGCGCCCTCATGATATGAAAGATGTCTTGCATACCTGAGTGATGACCAGTGTAGAATGTTACCCCAACCATTGCCTTGTTCACTGCAAACTCAAGCTCCACTTTAAACCCAAACCAAAGAAAGGATGAGCCCTCAAGAAAAAGTTAAAGGTTAGCAGTCTTCAGTCAACTGAAGTGAAAGCAAAATTTTTGGCAGCTCTACAGTTGAAGCTTGAAAATGCAAATGTCCTCACTGATTCCTTTGCTGAAACACTTTGGGAACAACATGAAACTGTCATTCTGCAGACATTTTGGGAAGTCTTTGGATTCACTTCAAGGAAAAACAAAGACTGGTTTGATGAAAACAGTGAGGACATTTGAGTATTGCTGGTGAAGAGAGTCACACATCAGGCCCACTTAACTCAGTTATCTTACCCTGAGAAGAAAGCTGCATTTTATCTTGTATGCAGTAACCTCCAGCACAAGCTTCAAAAGGTCCAAAACAAGTGGTGGACTAATCTTACTGAGGGAAGTCAGCTGTGTGCTGACACTGGAGACATCATGGGCTTCTATGAAACCTTAAAGGTGGTGTATGGTTCTTCACATCAGGTCCAGAGTAAAACATAGTGTAGAGGCCAGGCACTCCTTGCAGACAGAACATTTCCAGGCCTTCTTCAGTGCTAACTGCACTGTCCAGGAATCAGCAATTCTTTGTTTTCCCCAACAATTAGTAAAAGCAAAATTAGGTGAGTTGCCCACCATTGAAGAGTTCACCAAGCAGCTGAAGAATGGAAAAGCTGTAGGAAGTGATGGAATCCCACCAGAGATTTGGAAGCATGGGGGTCCAGTGTTACATACAAAACTTCACAAGCTCTTTGTCTGTAGCTGCATGCAGGGCAAACTACCACAAGTCTCCACAATGTAATTATCTCACTCTGTATAAGAACAAAGGGGAAAAGTCAGGCTGCTCTAATTACTGAGCGATTACTCTGCTCTCCTCCACAGGAAAAATCAGCACAAGGATTTTGTTGAACAGACTGGTATCCACCATCACTGAAGAAAACCATCCAGAGAGCCAGTGTGGCTTCAGAGTCAACAGGTACACCACAGATGTGGTATTTATTCTCAGGCAGCTCCAAGAAAAGTGCCAGGAGCAAAACAAATGGTTGTATGTAACATACGTTCACCTGACTAAAATATTTGACATAGTGAGTAAGAAAGGAATGTGAAAAGATCATGGAATGACTTGGCTGTCCTTCAAACTTCCTGAATATGGTCATCCAACTGCATGAAGATCACTGTGGTCAAGTCAGACTCAGCAGTGACTGTTCAGAGCCCTCCCAATCACCAATGGAGTGAAGCAGGGTTGTATACTGGCACCAACTCTTTTCGCCATCTTCTTCAGCATGATGCTCAAGCTGGTCACAAAAGATTTTGCTGATGAAGTTGGAGTCTACATCAGAGACCATCTTGATTGCAACCAGTTTAATCTTCAATGATTACAGGCCCACATGGAGACCCTGGGACAACCGTTTCAAGATGTCTTCTTTGCCACTGATGTTGCCCTTGTTACCCATATAGAAAGAGCCTTGCAGAAGCTGTCTAGCTCTTTGGGCTTGAAGTCAGCTTAAAGATGGAGATACTCCATCAGCCTGCACCTTGGGAAGAATATCACTCTCCTCACATCACTATTAGTGAGACTGAATTGAAAATGGTTCATTGGTTCACCTACCTGGGGTACACTACTATGTCAAATGTCAAGATCAACAGGGAAATAGACAACAGACTAGCAAAGGTGAACAGTGCATTTGACAGGCCGTACAAATGCATGTGGAACAACAAACACCTGAAAAAGGGCGCCATGACCAGCATGTACAGAGCCATAGTATTTACCACTCCCCTATGGGTTAATACTATGGCTCTGTACATGCTGATCTGTATGACTCCTTGAGCACTTCAATCAGTGCTGCTTTTGCACTGTCAATGTTGAAGTCTTTAAACAGGTAGAGGTCACCAGCATCAAGAACATGTTGCTGTAGTCAGCAGGATATGTCATTAGGATGAAGAATCATTGCCTATCCAAGATCATGCTTTACAGTGAACTCTACACTGGCCATTGTGACAGTAAAGCATCAAAGAAGTGATAAAAAGACTTCTTGAAAAAATCCCTTGGTGCCTGTTACGTTGACCATTGCTGGTGGTCCACCCTAGCTGAGGACTGTGATGCTTGGCATCTCAGCATCAACCATGCTGTCTCCTCCTTTGAAAACACCCACAGGGCCACTCTCAAGGACAAAAGGTGTAGGAGGAAGAACTGCATCACCACGTCATCAAATCCTGACCAGCCACAGTGGCTGTACCTTCTTGTCCTACATTGGCCTCTCAGCCATGAGTGTGCCTGCAGTCAATCTGAACCAGCCCCCTTCTCTCAACCTTCATTCACAAAGCCAAGTCAAGATTACATAAACAGAAAATATTTCTTTAAATTTTTATAAAGAATGAAACCTTTCAAATAATCCTCATGTCTGTTTAAGTTTGTGCTGTTTTTGTTTTTGTTCTTTTTTATTTTGTTTTGAGACAAAGGTACATTAATGTTTTCTCCACTTTTTGCACCTTCAGCAATTTTCTGGACTATTTACCAAATCTTGTGATATCATTACTTTTCATTGCTAAGGCTTTTAAGAAAGGAGTTAATTCAACATTTTCTTTTCTATTCTTAATGTGAAATGCATGAATTGACCTCACATTATTATTGTGTTAAAGATCATAAGTTTCAATTTTGTATTTTTCAGGAATTTGCAAGCTGCAATTTGTTCATATTATGATTTTGAACAACCTAGTATTCGCCTACCGTCCATGTCTTTTGTCAAAGATGTCACTGTTGGAGAAGGAGAGTCAGTTCCACCAAATACTAAATTCACTAAAACTTGGCGATTGCAAAATTCAGGTAAAAATAAAACAATGTCATCATCACTAATCTTATCATTACTTTGGCATCTATTTTACCATGTTGTTATGAGTGAGATGAGTATGCAGCAAAGCAACTATCTATCTCAGACTAGATATTGTGTTTGTAAAGCCCTACATGCTCAGATCTGATCTAATAACTTCTTTTCAAATCTTCTACCACCAACACTTTCCACCTTGAACTGAAAACCCTGTTTCACCTATTGCTTATAATTTATTTGTGTATTGTAGTCAAACTAATGTGATCATCTCTGTGGAGCATATCAGCTAAAAGCTCTACATTTATATGCTTCTCAGATTATTTACACCTAATTGAAATATAACTGTTAATATTAAATATGGGCTAAACAAATTCGAAGTATAATACATATTACTTTTACATCTGTATATATATATATATATATATATATGTAGACGACCATGCGAACCAAAGGAGAAATGGTGACGAATGGAAACAGGCTCCTTTTAACGCGTCGCACGGTCGACACAAAATATATGAATATATTATAATACTATAACATAGGGAATTTGCATGTGAAATGCGTGGAGATGCTAGTAAGGAAAAGATATTGACTCAACCGATAAAGATGTATAACAGTAAGGTTTATTAGAGCATTAAACTGTATGTCTGTGTGTGTGTGAATGCGACATAATAAAACACAATGTAAGACAGGCCATCATGTAAACAAAGAGTGTGTATACAAATATATGTATGTGAATGCAAGAGATACATAGGATAGAAAAGAGTCAGTAACACGGATAAGAAAATACCAGTTCTCAGTTAAAGTATACAGTAGTTGAAAGTCTGTATATAAGAGGTTTAGGCATTGAGGCAGAGCTAAGTCACTTGTCGTGCAGTTGAGGCTTCTATGCCAGGCCGGGCTACTTGATACAGATGGTTTCTCGCAGGTGTCGAATTCTGGCTGTTATTTCGTGGTGAACAATTCACACAAACAGGGTTGAGA
>NC_068985.1:35860473-35863031 GCF_001194135.2 Octopus bimaculoides
CACTTGTCGTGCAGTTGAGGCTTCTATGCCAGGCCGGGCTACTTGATACAGATGGTTTCTCGCAGGTGTCGAATTCTGGCTGTTATTTCGTGGTGAACAATTCACACAAACAGGGTTGAGAAGCTGCGGTTGCTGTTTGGTTAGTTGTTGGTAGCTTGTGTACGTGGAGAAGTCATGTTGACGTTGGCGACGTTGGGGACGAAGGTTGTAGTAAACAGTTGAACGATGGTGTTGATGTCGTCGCTGGAAACTGGCTGGTTGGTGTTACGTGTGGTCAATGACCAGATCTTAGAAGATCTGAAGCTGCGACAAACTGGCGCGGGTTAAAGCAGGCTATTTATAGGTACAAGGAGGCTCCTGAGAGCATCAGAAAAACACTCTCTCACGTGACCTTATTAGATGGCCACGGTTGGTCAGTTTGCACCCTGGCGCGAAAGGACTGGAGACAATTGCCGCGCAAATAATAGTCAGTCAGGTGATGGACAACAGCGGGGGCCAAGGCGGGAAAGAGTTGTTACCTGCTATGTTCGCATTTGTAAATAAAATAACCATGAGAGAGGTGGTTTCACTACATATATATATATACATACAAAGTTATATATATACTTCTGAGCCCAGGTGCTATATCAAAGAATTGAGTTCCATCTTCATGGCTTGAATTAAGATGCTATATTGCTGACTTAATGAATCCATGACAATATGGAAAACAATAATGATGACTTAAATTTATATATCATGTATGACTTACATCATACATATCATGATGAACTGTATTACATTTTTCTCATTGGTTTTATAAAGTTTAAAATATATTTTCATCAAGCTATTTGTATTGTACACAATGTGGAATACGTTTGTGTACCATGAGAAGAGAACCTTAATGTTTCAGGCAGTGTCTTCATTTGGAAAAAAATATTATGTGGAGTGTGTGGGAAGGTTGTAAGACTGATGTGTATACGAAAGGTGTTGTATGAGACAGGCAGTCTAAGAAAATGCTGGTAGAAGATTAGATTACAAGACAGAGGAATAGTTAGGGAGGAAATAGAGAGGGAAGTTAATGAGTTAAAAGGAATATGGGATATATATTTTTATATTTGTAGCTTTGCTTGTACGTTCTGACAAGAGATATGTAAGAGCCTAGCATCTCACACACGTATTTATATACATACAACTATTCATGAACATGTAAATACATATAGATGCTTAGAGGAGTAGTGCAAAGAAACTGTAGCAAGAAGTGGGAAAAGTTTGGAGAAAGTTCACCAAAGTCAGCTGATAGAAAAACATACATCGACCTTACAAAAAAAGTAGGCAACTTATATATTAGCAGCAGTACATGATGACTACAGAAGAAACATTCCATTAGGAGATTGTCCCTTTCTATTGCCAATTCTCAAACTCCACATCCCCTTCAAAATGGCAGACTTCACTTTCAATAAAGTGAATCCAGTGGTGGCAAAGTCTTGTGCTGGTTCTGCTACAGGGAACACCTGACACCACACAAAATCTACAAAAATTACCCATTACTGTTAAGGAGGCTATCAAGGCTGTTATGTTGATCTGGAAGAAGCAGGAACCCTGGCTCTGGATACTCACTGTGGGCTGTTTTGTCCCCAAAGAAAACTCAGCTGGACTTGTTCAATTTTGAAGATCTTGAGTGGAAGATCTTTTGGGTCATCATTGCCATCCTGTCTCTTGGCCAATGAGTACATTGACACTAGTGTCCAGAAAGGATGGGTCCTAGGCTACTCTAGATGCCTTGAACACACACCTATTTTCCACTTGGCATTCAGCTTGAGATTGGGAGATGCAAGGGAGCCTAAGGAGCGAACTTGTCATCCCAGAGGAGATAATAGTAACATCACTCTGACTAGACATGTTCCTGCTCTCCAGGAATACACAAACAATCTTCATGATTGAACTCACAGTGGCCTGAGAGGATAGACTTAATATTTCCCACTACTTAAAGAAATTGAAATATCAGGACTGTCAACAATGCTTTTCTCAAGGGCTGGCACATGACCTCATTCCCCATTGAAGTTAGCTGCTGTGACTTTCCATCTGGGTCAATGCACTATTTCCTGCAAAAAATAGGTCTGAAACCCAGACAGCTGAAGAAAGCCATCAAGGAAATAGGCACAGTAGCTGAAACTAGTTCAAGATGGCTATAGTTGATAAGAGCCTGCAAGTGGAAACGTGTAGGTGAAGACTAGCTCAGTCTTTGCTACTCCACTCAGATGAAGCATACAGGCTAAGGTGTGAAATGCTTGTGACTCTGAGATACCTGCTGACAATATGGAAACGTTTCCAGCATTGCAATGGAGTTAGAAGAGCTTGGGAAACCCTGAGTAGCTCCTGCAGTTTCTGAGTGGGGCAAAGCCTCTCTGATGTCTATTTCACCTATATATATATATATATATATATATATATATATATATATGCTCTTTTACTTTTGCTCTTTTACTTATTTCAGTTTTTTGACTGCGGCCATGCTAGAGCACTGCCTTTAGTTGAACAAATCGACCCTGGGACTTATTCTTTGTAAGCCTAGTACTTAT
>NC_068985.1:35863336-35869086 GCF_001194135.2 Octopus bimaculoides
GTTAGGAAGGGCATCCAGCTGTAGAAACTCTGCCAAATTAGATTGGAGCCTGGTGTTGCCATCCGGTTTCACCAGTCCTCAGTCAAATCGTCCAACCCATGCTAGCATGGAAAGCGGACGTTAAACGATGATGATGATGATGATGATATATGACAGGCTTCTTTCAGTTTCCGTCTACCAAATCCACTCACAAGGCTTTGGTCGGCCTGAGGCTATAGTAGAAGACACTTGCCCAAGATGCCATGCAGTGGGACTGAACCCAGAACCATGTGGTTGGTAAGCAAGCTACTTACCACACCACACAGCCACTCCTATATATAATTGTTAAAGAGGACAACAAACATGAAGGCAAGGCAAACATCTCAAGTCATATACATTATTATTATTATTGGAAAAAAAAAAATTCAATATATATGACTTCAGATGTTTACCTTGTCTTAATGTTTGTTGTCCTCTTTAACAATTTTATATCTGCTATATCGGAAATCTGCAATGGCTCCATAACTACCATCTCGGCTATAACCTTTGAGCCCTAGTAATTCATTACAGCACTTACTTAGCGTACCTAATTGTTTAGATCACCTGTGAACTAAACCCCATATTTTATATATTATACACACACATGCACGCAAGCACGCGCGCGCGCACACATACACACACACACACATCTTCAAAACTTGTTTATTACAATATTTCAATCTGATATGTGTTTGTGCTACATAAGTCTCCTAATGTCACTTGATGTAGCATTTATGTGCATTTAGTTGGTTCAGTTGCAATACATATTCATCCAGAGTAGAAATGGCTATGCAACTCTGTTGAAGATTGTACCTATGCGGGTGGGTGAAGCAAACTGAGTGATTCAGTGTATGATAGTCCTTCTTGAAATATGTTTCAAGTGAGGGAATCACAAATGCTCGATGTACATGATAGTAGAAGTTGCTCTGAAATATGGTATTACTTGAACTTAGAATGACCTTTTAGAATTTAAGAGAATAGGTTATTTGATATACTTAGGAGTCGAAGAAGCCTTAATTAAGGCCAAGAAGTATTTCCCTCAATGGCCGCACTTAATGAAGATAGAATGAACTTTATAAGATAAATAGATTAAGAGGAATCAAAAATAAATGGGAAATAATAATAAAGAAAATAAAGATGGATGAAGTTTATTGTGAGATTGTTAAAGACTAACTAGAGTAAATCTATGGTATTTGCCTAGGTTAGCTTATGTATCTTTTACTCAAGTGATATTCTATTAAAAATCCTTGTATGGGAAGTACTTAAACATTTTACTAAAAGAATGCACACATCTCAGAGCTAATTCATGTCTATGATTTAATAACCTGTTGTTATAACATGGAACATTTCTTCCAAGCATAGATTACACTTCGGTTTCCCAATAGTTTTGGGTGAAGCTCCACTAACTACTGCCCATTTAAAGTCAAATTTAGTGTTCACTCAAGCTTGTACACTTAATTTTATCCTTATATTTGAACAAAAAATCAGGTGGTTATGCAATCTATGCTTAAAGTCCATTGAATACGACCGTTTACAGCCATAACTGTATATCTATGAACTTTTTTTTGTTCCGAGATATTGTCTCTCAATGGGTATTAAATTTCTATATATGTTAAATTGATTATATTCACGTGATTCAATTGATTCAAATGAGTGTGGTTTGGGCCCAGTTACCTCCCTTACACTATATTCAGTAAGCTCATTAGCGTTTTCACTTCTATTGTTAGCCAAACGGGTATTTATTCTCTCCCTAGAGTCATTTATATTGCATTCCACTATATCCGTATAATTATTATTACCACCAGTCATATTATTACTATTAATATTCGTTTTATTATCCATGTTTATTATTTTCTATTAGTGAATTCTTTAATCCTCTTAATCTTCTACTTGTTGAAAAGGTAAACCTAATCTTGTGCTGGGATTACAACATACATCTAAATCAGACACCGAGTTCCTCAGTTTGCTTCTCCCACCTGCATAGGTACAATGTTGAACAAAGTTGCATAGCTATTTCTACCCTGGATGAATATGTAGTTCAACTGAACCAACTAAATGTACATAAATGCTACATTAAGGGACATTAGGACACTTATGCAGCAGAAACATGTATTTGATTGAAATATTGTAATAGACAAGTTTTGAAGATGTATAACTCTACATTCTCATTTGTGATGTTTTGAATATATAGATTTTATACAACATTTAAAATCCAAGGAAGCAAACTCAGGATTTGCCTATCAAGCGAAGCACTGGGTACTTGTTTATCTGAAACAATTCTCTATGTTCCTTATCATTTGATATAGTTAACCAGAACCTGGATTATGTCAGAGCACTAATAAGGGACCTGCTCGGATTCTAAACCCTTACTCCTTTAAGTTTTACACACACACACACACACACACACACACACACACACACACTCTCTCTCTCTATCTCTCTCTCCCCCCTCTCCACCCTCTCTCTGTGATGTAAATATGCATCAATGCTAGCAAGACAAAGGGATACAAATGGAGGAATGTGGAGAGGTGTAGTGATAAGGAAAAGTGGCCGTGTTACAAAACAGAAAAATGTTATTTGATATTGTGAGGTGAAAGCATTTCTCTTTACATCTTCAGGTATGATAGAATCCTTGGTGTAAAATTATTTAATTTACTGAGCATTGAACCACAGAGTGACTTGAAAAGCTGAAATATGTTATTCTTTTAGAGTCTCTGGATGTTGTTCTGCACACTGAAAAAATGTTCACTTAATGTCATATTCTGTTCCACACTTTTACAACATTTTGCAGAGTTTGCATGCAAAACAATAGATGATGATGATGATGATGATAATAATGCAGATGAGTTTAATGGCTGGTCATGAGGATGGTGTTCTGATATCAGTGATATCAGAGGCAGAAATATTCGAAAGTTCTGAGTTGAATATGTATCTTCATTTCAATATAAGTCATATTTGTCCCTCGAGCTTCTAACCATTTGACTGCTATACTATTCAACTTAGTTGTTTAGAGTTGAGATTTTGTTTTTCTGAAAACAAGAAGTAGAAACAGCTTTAACTCTTATGGCACTTATACTGCGTGATTCTAAAGAAAGTAACAGTCAGAAAACAGCAGAAATGAATTTTATATATATATATTGTAACTTCCTTTTTTTTACCATTAATGAGATCCATGTTGAGCTTGTGTTATCAGCTTTCATGTTCTATGAGACTGGACGAGGGGCAGCTGTGTAAAGAAGTATCAATCTCTAATTGTGGAGGGAACCTGTGGAAGAGGTAGACTCAGGAAGACATGGGATGAGGTGGTGAAGCATGATCTTTGAACATTGGGCTTCATGGAGGCAATTATTAGTGACTGAGACACTTGGCAATATGATGTGCTTGAGAAGACCCATCAAGCCAAGTGAAATCGTAGTCGTGGCTGATGCTAGTGTCACGTAACTGGCCTCCATGTTAGTGGCATGTAAAAAGCACCTTTCAAGCATTGGGCCTCACGGAGACAATGTGGCTGATGCCATTGTCATGTAACTAGCACTCATGCTGGTGGCATGTAAAAAGCACCTCTCGAGTATTGGGCCTCATCGAGGCAATACCAAATGACTGAGACCTTTGGTAATATGCTGTGTTTGACTAGAAAACCCATCAGGTGGCAGATATTGGTGTCATGCAACTGGCACTGGTGCTGGTGGCACATAAAAGTACCCACTACACTCTCGGAGCGGCTGGCATTAGGTAGAGCATCCAACTGTAGAAACCATGCCAAATCAGACTGGAGTCTGGTGCAGCCCCTCAGCTTACCAGCCCTGTTCAAATCATCCAACCTATGCCAGCATGGACAACAGATATTAAATGATGGGATTAAAGCACTCTAGATTAAAGATAAAGTTAAATATCATTTAGTCTGAGTGTTTCAACCACCTCCTACTAACCTAGTAAATGGAAATAATTTAAAAATATCCTTATTAATCATTTTACATTATTATGTTGTTCTTTTAAATTTACTCTATTGTGAACATTTCTATAATTCATTTCTTTTCTATTGTTTGTCTTTTGTAGGAGATGATAGCTGGCCACCAGGCTGCTGCTTGAAGTTTTGTTATGGAGACCAGATGACTCATATAGACAGAGTTATGTCAGTAAGTCTTAGTCCTGGTCAAGTGACTGATATAAGTATAGATATGGTCAGTCCTTCTAAAACAGGCATCTACCAAGGACAGTGGCGAATGATAACACCATCAGGTTGTTATTTTGGAGGTTTGTGGTTTATCACTTTTTGAAACAATCGAATGTCTAGAGTTCTTTTATTTTGTCTGCATAAATATGCAAAAAAAATATGGTCAGTTATAGTTCAACTAAATCTGTGATGCATGTGTGACTTGAGCAGTAAATGCTGAAAATTTACAGTGATTGAAGAAGACTTGATTGAGTGTAATCCACTGGATATGTAACATGAATTTAAAAGATGAATTGAGAGCAGATGTGATGAGAAAATCCTGGATATAACAAACATTAGGTAATGCATGCAAAAGAGGCAATTACAATTATTTAGACATGCAGTGAGAATAGGCAGTGTTTGTCGGATGCATAAATGTCATGGTTGGTGGTTGCATAAGGATGAGTGCAGGAGTCAAGGTAATTTCTTTCCAAAGCTGGCCATTGGAAATGTCTATTGTGTAATATTCAATAATTCTACTCTTATTCAACTTAATTCAAACTTGATTATCAGTAGTTATTATTTGCTTGCTAATTTTGTTTTCCACATGTACATCACTTTAACATTTTACCAATACAATATTTGCTGTGGCTTGCCTATAAACAACTGAAATAATTTTGTGTTAGAATTTGAAAATATTTCAAAAATGTCTCAGTAATCATGCATTCATGACTAATATTCTGCTATCAAAATAAAAACTTGGTACACTAGATTTAGTGAGGCTCTATTTTAATTTCTTTTATTTTACTTTCAATAATCCTACACAGAAGACAAAAGGGATTGATTTAGATTTTAACACTCTACCAATAGTTTGGGTGACTTTAGTTGAAACTTGTCCAAATAGTAAACCTCAATTGGATATTTTGATTATCAGTTGCTATAAATATTAACAATATTATCAATTACTATATTTTCAATATACAAAACTTTAATAATCTCTTAATAATCATTATTTAGCAAATTACAAAAGCTTCAAATTCTTTTTGTTTAACAAAGAATATATTTTTGTCTATATTGCTTTGTATAATTCTGGATGGTAGCTGTAGATTCAAATCTATTATACAAGTTAAAGAGTGAAAATAATTCACATCACCTAACTGAAATGTTGATAATTTCAACAAATTAGGACTTCTTAAATAAATCAACTAAAACTGAGTCTAACAATTAGATATTCAAACCATTTAGAAAAGGAGTTGGTAGGAATTCCATGTGGTGTACACAATGTAGACTTACGAGTGTACAAGACATGCAGAGGAATAACCGGCTGGCTAACAGGGAAAGGATGTGTAGAAGTAGTTTACTCGTTTACTTGTTTCAGTCATTTGACTGTGGCCATGCTGGAGCACCGCCTTCAGTCGAGCAAATTGACCCCAGGACTTATTCTTTGTAAGCCTAGTACTTATTCTACAGGTCTCTTTTGCCGAACTGTTAAGTTACGGGGACGTAAACACACCAGCATCGGTTGTCAAGCGATGTTGGGGGCGACAAACACAGACACACACAAACACACACACACACA
>NC_068985.1:35869157-35877437 GCF_001194135.2 Octopus bimaculoides
ATATATATATATATATATACATACATATATACGACGGGCTTCTTTCAGTTTCCGTCTACCAAATCCACTCACAAGGCTTTGGTCGGCTTGAGGCTATAGTAGAAGACACTTGCCCAAGGTGCCACGCAGTGGAACTGAACCCAGAACCATGTGGTTGGTAGGCAAGCTACTTACCATACAGCCACTCCTGTGAACATCCATGATATAAATTCTTTCAAATGCTCAGTGAACTCTCTAGAACTATTTCTTAGTTGACTCCTTCAAGTTGGAGCAGATATATACTAAGAGAGAGGAGAACTCTGAATAAAAAACCTTAACAAGAGAGGGTGCATTTAACAAGGAATGCTACTGTAAGACCTCAAGGAAGCTATAACTAGTCCTTTTCTTGATAGAAGAGACAAACTACCTCTGTGAGACCCTTTTTAGCCAAATTGCCTCCTTATATAATGGAGAGACATGTCTTGGAGAATTTAAACTCTGAATAAAATCCATGCTGGATTGAAGGTATTCCTTTAGTACTTCTGTAGACAATGTCTATAGTGCTGGTTATGTAATAAAATGCACTCCTTCTGTACTGTAAAATAGTTGATAATAGGAAAGGCAACTTGCTTTAAAAGACTGGAAGTTTATATCATAAGGGCGATGTCAGGAGGGTTGATATCAAAAGAGTTAAGTGTGAAACAGCTGCAATAGGAAATTATCTTTGTTGAGAAGAAATATGCTGTTCTAACCTAATAAAATCAAGAATGCATAGTAAATATTATCAACAGTCCATTAGATTCTGCTCTCTGAAAAGCTGCTAAAAACATGAATCATGACACAAACAGAGATAAGTGATGTATATAAATAGCTCAAAAATGCTGCTCAATGCTGAACAAGTAACAGAAAAGCTACTGAGTCTACATTATCTATGATCAATTACTTGCTAAAAAATATCAGGCATAAATAGAACGTTTTGGACATTGAATGTTTCACTGTATTGTGTTGCAATTACCATTTGCCAAACAAATGGGAGAAACAGAAGTTGATCAAAGCAATAACACACAAAACAATGTGTTATCCCTCCCCCTCTCTTACAAAACAATGTGACACTTTGTTGAGAAATATTGCATAATCAACACTATCATTAGATGCCAAATGAATAATGGATTCATGAGCCCCCTGCTATGACTTTTATGGTAAACTATCTAAGGTCTACATGAACTGTCAAGACATACAGTTAAATTAAATACCTTCGAACATGAATGGTAAGTTAAAAGATTTGTTGTCTTAGGAAACTACAAAGAAGTAGGATAATCAATTGAAAGTTTACACTAAACCTACAAAGCCATACTATTAAGGCTGAAATACTGTTCCCCAGTGTGACCTGAAGTCATTTGTGTATGTGAGGGATTTGAAATGTAATAAAGCAGTGTAATCTCAGTGAAGTATGGATAAATGAGATCTGAGGTAAATACTATGAAAATGTTTCTCCTGAAACATATGACATCACCAAAAGAATTTTATTGACAGTGGTTGCAAAAGCTTGAATATAATCTGGGTGAGACCTGATAGTTAGATTTTTGTATAGAAAATTCATGTTCTATATACAGTACACAAAAGCATATGCATGAACGCACACACACATAAACACATGCACACACACACACACACACACACACACACACACACTCACACACATGCATGATGTAATCCTTGGAACCATCAGATCCTGTCAACCCATCCAACCCATGCCAACATGAAACATTAAATGATGATGATGGTATATATGTATATATGCATGCATGTATGTATATATATATATATATATATATATATATATATATATATATATATATATATTTACCACTGTCTACCTCTGTTACCTATTACTCTTTCTCGTCCTCTCACCCCATTCACTCTGTTTCTACCATCATACTCTTGCTACCTTCACTTTACCTATTCTTACTCTTTTTCTCCCATTACTTTCTCTCCTATTCATTTCCTTGGTTACTGTGAATACTCTTTAGTTTTAAGATATTGATGGTAACCCCACCCTTATGCTGGTGGCATGATAAGATGCAACCAGTACACTGTGTTAAGTAGTTGGTAAATGAATTATTATATTCACTTATTTGCTTTTTTGAAGACCTGTGAAATATAAGATGCCTTTCTTGAAAAACGAGTGTGAGTTGGCAAGAATAAGAGCATCCAACCATAAAATGCTGCTTCAAATAAATCACCATACAATCCATGTTAACATGAGCAAATCCATATATACACACACATACATGTATATCTGTGTGTGTGTGTGTATATTCATCATCATCATTATCATCATTTTCACATACATAAATGGCTGCTTGTTTCTCTGGGATTGGTCAAGTGATGTAGACACCTCTAATGAAAATTAATTTAGGTTGTTCATCAATTTTTTTCAGTCTGTGGAGAAATAATTTAATTTGTCATGTTTATATGTCTATTATATATTTTACACATATTATATCCTACCTTGATACTGTGTGAACTGGGATCCCTGTTGGCCGGCCACTGATGTTATGTAAAGGGTTAAATATTTATGGTATGCAAATTAGTGGCTCCGGTCTCAGAAGCAACTGAATTTGTTGTACATATAAAGAGATTGGCTGCTTATTTCTCTGAGATTGGTCAAGTGATGCAATTAACTGATGAGACCTCAACAGGGTTGAAAATCAATTAAGGCTTTCCATTATTTTTTCAGTTTACACAGAAATAGTTAAATCTGTCATATTTATATATCTACTACATAGGTCTACTTATATATTTGTACATGTATGTATGTATGTGTGTGAGTGAGAGAGAGAGAGAAAATGTATATATTCATCATCCTTTTCCTTACTGGTTTATTTCTTTGTGGCTCTAAGTCACTAACTATTAACCTATGTTGGCTTGTACATTCTTTGCCTGGGAAAGACTTTGCATTTGCAAGCATCTGTCTATCCAATTTTCTGTTGACAATGTAGTCAATCTGGCTTTGTGCCCATCAGATTGATAGGTGATCAGGTGGCTGACTGGGTTCCTTAAAATTAGTGTTGCTGATCATCAAGTCATTTACATCACTCTTCAAATCTAGAGCCAAAACCGTAACCTTCGTACATCCACTGAAAAACCAATGGAATGCTGCCCACATGTCCATTGAAGTTGCTAGTCATAATAATAAAGTCACTGTCATTTGTCATTGTGGTAGTCTATAAAATCATCATATATACCCTGGCTTATTCCCCTATTTTTTTTTAGGAGGTAGCCACAGCAAGACATACCAGGCATATCACGAATATCATGCCATAAACTATCAAAAATAAACTGATTAACATTTTGAGAAAAATTACTTGCTAAGTGACACTTGCAACAGCTTAGACTTAGTCAAAGGCACCCAAGGGCCAGTTGGTGATATCAAATTGAAAAATGGATTAAATCTTATCTTATAAGCTATGTAATCTCAGCATAGTTGGAGACTAGAGTGTAGCATCACAACTTTTTAAAAGAAAAAGTCATGCTGTTGTAGCCAATATTTCAAAGAATGCAGTAATTCAAAGTGGAGCAGCTCTTATGACCATTACTATCTGTCTCAGATGTATCATCAATTTTACAAACAGGCACTCTCACAACTATACTGACAATATAAAAATATCAAAGGCTTTAATGATGTTAAGGACTGAGTGAAGGACTTTAATACTATGTACAATTGTGAAATGAAAGCAATACCTGTTTTCCTGTTAACTTACTTAACTCTAGTCAGCAAGAGTAATATATGTTACTTTTTAAAAATAATAAACTAGTCTATTTGCAAGGGTTGAAACTTAGTCTTTAACATTAACTACTAAGCTTCAAATCTGTTAAATAGATTTTATATAACATTAGTGCAGAAGAAAATGACACAAAAATCCACCTTCAGTTAGAGAGCATTTATATTCAAATATCCAGATTTGGAAGAGCAACTCATTCATACCAACATTAAAAAATACATGGGAAACAGTAAAAAAATGTTTTGTTAATATTTTTGCAATTAAAATGAGTGATATTCATTGTAAACTTTTTTATTTTGTTGCAGAAGTAATTTGGGTTATAATTAATGTAGATGAAGCTGGGTTATTAGCAGTTACTCAACAGATGTCACGATTTGAGTTTGGCAGGCCATCAGCACAGAACCCTTCAAATCCATTTGATGTCAATTCCTCCAAAATCAACCACTCGGATTCTTCTGAACTAACTGGTGCTGTAGACACCATACATTCCCAGGGCGTAAACCATTATAACAACTCTGACCAAGTTGTATTACATGTGAGTATAACTTTCAGTTGTATTATTGAGTTTTATAGAATACGCATTTGAAAGGAATGCATACACATCATATGACCATACCAGCACATTTGTCTCTCTTGAACACCACATCTGATGCCTCTTATGCCTAACTTTTCTCTCAAGATGCTTACACTCTGTTGAACATGCCCACTGACATTGCACATCCAGCGAAGCATACTGGCTTCATTTCTTTCAAGACTATGCATGTCCTCGGTTGTCACAGCCTATGTTTCACTGCCATGTAGCATAACTGTTCGCACATAAGCATAATACAATCTGCCTTTCACTCTGAGAGAGAGGCCCTTTATTGCCAGCAGAGGTAGAAGCTCTCTAAACTTTGCCCAGCCTAATCTTATTCTGACAGCTACGCTCTCAGAGCATCCACCTCCACTACTAACTTGATCACTTAAGTAATGGAAGAATGTCAGAGGATTATAAATTTATGACATAATGCAGATAAAAGTGAAGAGAAAGATTGCTCTCATGTTCAGGCGTGTTGACTGGTTACGAATAAGCAAAAAGAGAAAAAAAATATCAAGACCAAATCCATGTTATGGGTGTGGTGGTCTACATTTTAAAAATAACTGTCCATTTAAAAATATAAAATACTTCAAGCGTGGCATAATAGGCCATAAAATGTTGGATTGCAGGACAGAACCTAAAAAAATGGTTCAAGAGAAAAAAATCACATAAATGGGTTAGTGGTGACAAAAAATACGAACCAGTCTCAAAGGAAATTTGTGTATGTAAAAATTGATAACACAAATGTAAAGTTACAATTGGATACAGGCAGCAACATCTCAATAATTAACGTAGATATATGGAAAAAAATCAGTAAAGCTAGATTAAATGAGACTTTGAAAATTGCCTGTGGTGTTTCAGGAAAAAATTTATATTTTAAGGGCTAATTAATAAGTGACATTACATTTTGTGAAAAAACCTTAGAAGCCAAAGTTTTTGTGTTAGATAATACAACAAATTTATTTGGAACTGACTGGATGGAATTTAACTTATGAAACCTCCCCATAAATAGTTTCTGTAAAAATGTGAATGGCTTTTCATCCAGTACAAATAAGTCATTAGTTGATTTGAAAAAAAAAAAATTTTTTTATATTTTTCCTGAAGTTTTGTCTGATAAATTAGGTTTGTGCACCAAAATGAAGGCACAGTTTCAAATAAAAGAAAATGCCATACTGATATTTAAACAAAATTTAACTCTACCATTCGCAGCATTAGAACAGATAAACTTCGAGTTAGAGAGACTAGAAAAAATTGGAGTTATCTAAAAAGTGGAATATAATCAATGGGTATCACCAACTGTATACATTAAGAAGAAGAATAATAAAATCAGAGTGTGTGCTAATTTTTCCACCGGTTTAAATGAATGTCTTAAAATGTGCCACTATCTGCTACCTACTCCAGACGATGTTTTTGTAAAATTAAACGGTGGCAAGATATTTTCTGAATTGGATCTCTCTGACACATAGCTACAAATTAGATTAGACAATGAATGCTCTAAATACTTAACAATTAACGTACATAAAGGACTGTATAAATGCAACAGGTTACCATTTGGCTTAAAAGTTGCCCCAGCAATTTTCCAACAGGATATGGATGCAATGTTAGCGGACTGTGAATTCACAATTCTATATCTAGATGATATACTCATTAAAAGCGAATCCAGAGACTTACATGTAGAGTACGTTATATATGTGTTTGAAAAAATTAGGGATTACGGTTTTACTTTGAGTGAAGAAAAGTGTGAATTTTTCTTACTGAAAATAAGATATTTAGAACAAATCATTTACAGAAATGGATGTTGACCAGTTGAGGGCAGACACAATTATAATTATGCTCCCTCTGACAAACACAGTGACCTTACAAGCATTTTTCGGACTGGCAAATTATCACCAAAATTATATTCTAAATATGAATAAGGTGAGGGTTCCACTGAATAATCTGCTGGAAAAAAATGTGAAATGGAATGGGTTGGAAAATTGTCAAAAGGCGTTTGACAAAATTAAAAAAATATCAACATCTGATTTGTCATTAAGTACACTTCAGTTCTGCAGCGGAGATTGATGTAGCTTCAGTATGGTACAGGAGCAGCAATGCTACATAAATATAAAGATGGTAACATGAAAGTGGAGTATCACCTGCAGAATTGATGTTTGTTAGAAAGGTCAGATCCGTCTTTGATAAGCTGATATTGAATGAAAATAAAAGAACAAAAATACTTCAAAATTCTTCAAGTTAGGTGACAAAGTTTTTTTTAAAACCTGTAGATATGGTAAAAAAAAGCTGGGAGGATGGTGTAATTATTAAACAAATTGGAAGAATGTTATTCCTGGTAAAAGGAAAAAATGTCAAACATAAAAGACATTAAACAATTTTAAAAAAGATTCTTAAAAAAATACGGTCACAAAAAATGAAATCCTCCATAGAAGTATTGTACGACACGTTTGAGGTATCAACACCCAAACACTTTGAAACTACATATTCCAGCACCAGAAAATGGAAAAGAATGGAAACACTGGAATTGAACCCTAAATGTAAGAAATATTAAAACTCTGAGCAGAGTTCAATTTTCAAAAGGGGAGAAGATAGAGGAGACTGATTCTAAAAAAAAGGGGAGATGTTGTGGAAAAATTCTGACCACCCCATAAGTGACTAAAGGTAGACTGACTCATTGTTATAAAACAAAGAACTGTGAGCAATGTGGTTGAGAGCATTGAGACTCGTGTAATAGTAATAGTAGTGCATCTTGTAAATACTTTCTTTCCCCTTGCTTCATTATATTATATATCCAACATACAAGGATATGAAAAGATGTAAGGATGAAACTCTATAAGATGATTACATTGTCTTTTATTCTTTTATTAGCTTCAATCATTGGATTATTGCTATGCTGGGGCACCACATTCAGCGATTTAGTCAACTAAATCAATCCCAATTTTGATTTTATTGATGTTAGAAGGATTAAAGGCAATATAGTCTTACCCTTTAGCATTCAGATTACTTTGTCAAATGTAATGCTTATTTCTTCTTTATTGTTGAAATGACATTCTAGGGTAGGTGGGAAAGGCTGGATGTGGTCAGTTTGAACATAAAACAAGTCGAATATTTTGGCCAGCAATGGCCAGTTCAAATGCTGAAGGGTTAAAGAATATTTTGAACATAAATAGACAAAACATTTTGAAGAATTTTGCCTGCTGCTCTGCTGGTTCTGTCATCTATGTATTCAATGTACTATACTCTAAAAGTTGCTGGCCACAGTCACATGATTGAAAGACAATTAAAGAATATGTTTATCTCTTTACTTTTATTCTTAAATAGGTCGTTTATGACATGAGTTAATATTCGAATACATAATTAAACACATATTTGGCACGTTTCTTTGAATTTGCAGCTTTAGTCAGTAAATCGAGATATATATAATATAATTTTACGTATTTCATTCAACAAAAGTAAATAGAAATTATTTTTTCCTTTTTCTTCTTGATTCCAGCCAACTTCTAATCAGAACCTCCCTCTTCATTCATTTATAACTCCTGAGTCATCACCTAAATCCAGCAATGTTGAAGAAGAAAACCAAGAGATGATGATATCCTAGCAGTACTACATAGCTATCAGTTGAAATAACTGGTGGTATCTAAAAACTGGAGTGAACTTAATCTAATGACTAACAATGGTACTAGAATCCTGTTTACCATTGTTCTACCCACTATTGACTTACTAACACCTACATCAATGAAGATTCTAATGATATGATGATATGATGATCTCCCATTGTTTTCTCTCTCACACAAATGCATATGTATATATAATGTGCATGTATATATAATGTATATATAATGTATGTGTGTGTGTGTGTGTGTGTGTGTATATATATACATATATAAATAATGTGTGTGTGTGTATATATATATATATATATATATATATACACACACACATATA
>NC_068985.1:35879884-35884079 GCF_001194135.2 Octopus bimaculoides
ATATATATAGGGTTGAGTCAAAAAGTAATTCCATTTTGTTTAGGACAGGTATAATTCCCAACACAGGAACATGTATCATACATCAAAATGAAGCTGGTCCTCTGTGGATCACATCCTTACTTCTCAACATGGTCACCTTTTCTCTCAGTAGCAATGTTCCACCTTCGAATGAGAGCCTGTACCCCTTCCACGTAAAATTCTGTTGACTGTTCTTTGAGCCACCTCTTTAGTACAGTTTTCACTTCCTAGTAACTGGAATAGTTTAGCACCTTCAGACTATCATCTCTTCGGCCCCATGAAAGTGGCTTTGAGAGGCAAACATTATTCCAGTGATGAGGAAGTGAAAACTAGTGAAGAAGTGACTCACAGAACAGTCGTCAGAATTTTACGGGGCAAGGATACATGCTCTCATTCGAAGGTGGAACATTGCTATTGAAATAAATGATGACTATGTTGAGGAGTAGGGGTGTGATCCACAGAGGACCAGCTTCATTTTGATGTGTGACACATGTTCCTGTTTTGGAAATTATACCTGTCCTAAACAAAATGGTATTACTTTTTGACTTACCCTCATATATGTATGTATATATATATGAGTATGTGTGTGTAAATATATATATATGTGTGTGTGTATGTATGTATATAAGTATGCGTATATATGTGAGTGTATATATATATATGTGTGCTACATATATTTATATATACTTTATATATATATATATGTATATATATATATATATATATATATATATATATATATATATATATATATATATATATATATATGTATATATATATATATGTATATATACATATACATATATATATATATTACTCCCATTATTGTTCATTGACTTGTTCTTAATTCTGTTTTGCTCTTGTTTTTCTGTATTTCCTACCCCTGTGACACAGACTAATTAAGGAAAAGCCAGAAATTTACTATGGAATGAATGAAGTTAACCTTCATCCCCTATTTGGAAGAAAAATTTTTAAAATATGTAGCTGAGTGTGGTTGACCTGTTTTGATTTCTATGTGATTAAAAGAAATACATTACTTTTCCTCCTTTTTTTTTGCCGTATTTTTTTTATTGTTTTTGCTTGAGATACTGGTTCCAGTGATTTGATTTGGTTGACATTAAGTTTAATTTGAATATTTTCTTTTCTTTTTATTTATTTATTTAGAAATTAAAAAAAAATATATTAACATGCAGAAAAAAATAGAGACAAAGAAAAGAGAACATTTGATTTCTTTACAGAAGAAAGCTTAAAAGGCAAAATTTTGAAATCATTTTGGGTAGAAAGAGATCAGGGTATTATGGGATTTCATTAGAATAATGAATTCAGTCTTAAATTTTTTAACAAATCCTTTAAAAAATAAAGGTATGTTAAACATCAAACTTACAAACGAGAGTAAAACTTTTTTCTTTGATGTTGTTAAAACTTTTTACACACCACTTAAACAAAAGTCAGATACAGGTATAAGTATTTTAATAGCAAATTGCTACCAAATTTGGTTAATTCTTTATAGATGGAGGTTTTCACTGAATTCTTTTAAATTTATTGATGCTGTCTTTGTTTATGTAAACTTAGATATTTATTATTTAAAGAGTTCTTTTCAAAAGCATTACATTATTTAACTTCTTGGGCAATGGAGTTTGTGCAATGAGCCTGATTACATTCTTTAGGATGTGATATTTAACTGATTGTTTTATATTTCTTCTTAGTTCAATCCCATAAGAAATAAATTTACCTTTGATCTCATACATATTGATAAAATATATAGCAGTAATTATACTGGGGTTCAGTGGCAAGACCATTTTTTTTCTGTAGAGCTTTCTCTTAAATTTAAGATGGAAGCTTTAAATCTTCCATGTTTCTTTCAAAATAATTGGTTGTTTATAACCAAGAAGATCTTTTTATTTTAAAAACACCCGGTTCTTGTTTTTGATACATTCTATACATTTATTTACAACTTCACATTAAGAAGGACTAGAACAAAAATCCATAATAACAATAATGCTATACTATCTTCATTCAATATAATGTTGCTTATCATTATTTATTAAGAAAGGGATATATGTGCTGCTACTGTTGTGTTCCTTTAAGGATGCAGTTTGGAAGGGATGTTGAGTACTAATGGAAATGCAACTTTGTAATGGTTTCAAATTTATAAATAAATGCAGTTGTTGTCTCACTCAGTGCTATTGCTGACACTGCCCTCAGCTTAACTTTACTTCTTGGTCTATTGTAGATGGTAAGATATAAATTTGTTGTAGAGACAAGAGCCTTAAGGTGAATACTCTGTAGTTTTTTTTTTTTCTTCTTGTTTCTGTATTTAAATCACTGCGGTGAATGCAGCTTTACTTTCCTGTGGATAAAATGAGTACTAGAAATGTTATCAGAGATAAATTTTGGTATACCTATTGACTGCAGTTATCAAAAGTGGAGCCTTCATGTTTCCTTTGAGTAGAAGAAAGAAATAAAAAAATAGTAGTTATTTAAATGATCTTTATTAAATGCAAAAAAAAAAATATATTAATTGCTTTTTGTAGAAATGTGCTTGCAAAGCTTAAATAATTTAAATTGTACTTTAGTATTAATTGCTTTGTTTTAACAATATAATCATGTAGTGATGAATTTAATCACTTAATATGTTTGTCCCAAAGACAAGAGATTGTTGTGTAAGGCTCACAAATGTTACTTTTATTTTTTACTTAAATTTCTATTGTTTTGTTATATAGTGTCATTACTGACTTCTCTTTCTTACTAGAAACTCAACTTCTTTTAATACATTCCAGTTCTTCATAATTTTGTACATAAAAAAGTATTTGTTCAAATACCAACAGATGAACATATACCACTACTGTCCCAGCTATCATGTTCAAATACTGTAATCCTTAATGGATTCTAGTCATTACCATCAACTATTCTGGCTTGAAGAGATTACCTCTGAATATATTTTTTAATGATTTACATTAGATTTTCTATGCTGGTACAAGATAAATTTTCCAACAATTTTAGTTGTGAAATATATAGCTAACATTTTTATAGTTAAATATTCTAAAAAATTAACTATTCAGCCTTACAACTGAATTATGCTTGTGGGTAGGTAGTTTACAATATTCTCACAAGAGCTTGAATTCGTGAAATTTTCATAATAATCAGGTGCCTGGTTACATACTCATGGTATCGCTTTACTCTGAACTTTTGAAATTTCCTTTCTTCAAGGGAAATCTATCTCAAATTTTGCATACAATTGGTAGTGTGGCATGCTACTCAAGGCACATAATACTCTGACCCTTTCAATTATTACCCAACTATTTTCCCACTTTTATCCTAAATAATGAAGGTAAGTACTAATCAACATCGTTTTAAATATCTTAAATCACTTAATTTCTTTAACACTTACCATTTTATTTTATGGAAGCAATGTAATGCCCCAGTAATTTGGTAAAGATAAATTTATTAACCATAGTATTAGTGAAACCTTTAAAAAATTCTTTTATATTTTAAATGTTATATTTCTAACCATTTATTTCTTCATGTGTTGGGGATATCCACCTGTTCTGTACTTGAACAATGTTTGGTAGTCACATGGCATATTAAAACTTTACCCTTTGCTATTCTCTTCCCATTAACAATCTGCTTTCTGTCACTTCCAATTCTTCTTTCAACATGAAAAAAAAAAAGATGCCTTTAAAGTGACATTTACAATCCAGGATGAATTCTCTTCAAGGATTTTTCCTAAAATATTCATTGACTCAAAATTATTTAATACTTATTTCCATAAACTCTAAGCATTTACCTCCTTAAAAGTTACATTTTTCACCCAAGTATAATGGACGTCTTTATATCAGGGAAAGTATCTCTTTCAGTTATCATTACTTTAGATTATTTGTAGAAATAAAATTATTTCATTTAATTTGGTAGCCTCACTTTGTTTACACAACTAAGTTTATTTTTTTCATTTTTTAACACTTATTTTGTTTCTGTTTCTCTGAACTTTTTTTATATTCTCAATTTATATTAGCCCTAAAACTATATCACTTAAAATTCTTAATTGATTCACAAATTTCTAGCAACTGCTAACTATTTACTCTTCAGATATAAATGTCCTCCTTCAGAAATTGGTCACCCTTCTTTTCCAGAATTATAGCAGTTATGTATATGTATGGGGATTATATATATGTATATA
>NC_068985.1:35884493-35896081 GCF_001194135.2 Octopus bimaculoides
AATTTATGGTAATTGTTTCAGCTTTTTTTCCCCATTTTCTTAAGATTAACTTTTTTTTTGAATTTAGATATAAATGACTGAAATACAAAATATATCACCAAATTCTCAACTACATTAGATTTATAGATTAGTAATAACACCAGAGCAATTTATAATACTTTCTGTTTTTATTAACCATGCAGCTATTTTGATATATTCTGACTGTTAATACTGTTAATCATTTTTCATTATGAAATTTCCACTCCCGAAGTGGTTGGCGTTAGGAAGGCATCCAGCTGTAGAAACTCTGCCAAATTAGATTGGAGCCTTGTGTTGCCATCCGGTTTCACCAGTCCTCAGTCAAATCGTCCAACCCATGCTAGCATGGAAAGCGGACGTTAAACGATGATGATGATGATGATTAGTGTGCATAATTTATGTTTCAGTTTTTAGTTCAAACTATACATTTTTTAAATTAACTAATTTGTGACATGGAAAAGAAACTCTGAAAAAAGAAAAGGTTAGGTCTGTTTGATTAAAATAGAGATCAAAGGTAATTATTTTTGAAATTCTGGCTACATGATACAAGTATTAGTTAGCTATACAGAACTTTTTTTGATAGATCTACTTCTTCATCATATTTAGCATTAAAATAAAGAAATGCTAAGGTGGCCTAATATCTCCAGAACCTTAAAATCTTTTTACATTACCTACATGTCAACTTCATAGAAACAATATCAGCACAGAGCAACCTTGAATTCAATAAGTAAAATATAAGAATTTGATATTGATTTGAATATTATCTTTTGTAAATAATATATACTTTCCACATTATTTGCATTAATTTAAATCAGAATTGATTTGGTACTCTTACATGTGAAGTATGTCATATTAACTGCAGTTTCAATCAGTGTGATTTATAAAGTGTATGAATGCTTCTGGCATAAAACAAAAAATTATTGGGGAACTGTAACCCCCTTGTATCACAGACATGTAATCTTTGACTAATTTAATCCTCATTGAAGCCATTTCCTAATACTGGGAGACAGCAATTGTTCTTGGCATTTTTAAAAAAATATATATGTCATTTTTAGAATCACTAAAAGTTTCCATTATTTTGCTAAAACGTGATCTTTTATTCTTTTTTTTTTTATTCTTCATGTTTGCCAGTTGATGGCATTTTATTTTAAGTATTCTTCACTTGCTTCGTAACAAAGAACCTCTTCTCAGAATTTAGCAAAACTGAACTGTTGTCACTGTTACAACAGTCACTATCATTTCAGTATTGAAAAAGAAATCAATAATAACTGTAATAAAAACTTGTCACAAGATCCCTCTCTCCAATTTTAGTCAGTATCTTGCCTCAAAACATTAGGTAAAATGTAGCCTGAGTGTTGAAGCTTTAGAGATGAAAACTAATAGCCTCTATTGGTTCACTTGACTGTGATGTTTGTAATGTAGGACTGTCTGCCTCTCTAATCAGACACCATCTGACTTAGCATGTTGGCAAAAGTTGAAATATTTCAGCTGTTAATATCGTATGAAATAAACGAGAATATTTATTAACATATTAATTGTTAGACTTCCGAGTTTATTTTTGTGAAACATTTTCTCCTTTTTTTTGATATACAAGCATACATATTTTCTTACTGTTTTCTTTCATTATCTTTTTATACTCATATAAGCTTAGACATTTTCAAGAATATTTCACTAATGGTGGCTATCATTTCTACATTTTCTCCTTTTATGTACTGTCTAGCTCAGAGGCAGGAAATTTTTAATATTGAAATGCTGCATTAAAATCACATTGGGTTATAGTCTGCAAATTCATAGCGTAGCACAGTGTCACATTTCAATATAAATACATGTTCACTAAATTTAAATAAAATTTAGAGCCCAAAGTGTGTCAAATCACACACAAACTAATAATACTTTAGGAAAATAACAGATGAGTTTGTAGAAATAAAAGCAATAATAGATTATATATTATTTTCCTCTTATTTAATAAATGCTAACAAAAAAAAATCTTGATGGACCTTGTTGGAAAAATAATGCAATAGTTATTACATAATACAATTTGAAAATACAGGGTTAATACATCGTTGAAATACATTGTCAATGTAATTGATCTTAATTTGTAACATCAATTAAGGTAAAGCTTATATGGATGTGTTTTTGAACGTGTGTATTAATAAGTTTATTAGATGTAGAGATGGGTTACAGACAATGTTTATGAATATTTTAGTGTTTTACAAAGTTGAATGAAGTGTGTAGTACATGTTATAATATTATTTTGTTTGTGGAGTCCAATAATGTATTATAGAAATAATATATTTTATTTTTCAATTAAATAATACATTGTAGAATCATATCATGTCATTTTTAGAACACTGTATGCTAGTGGATCTTGGGATAGAAGTAGTAGACTTGAAAATTAATGTACATGTTTTCCAAAATGATCAAAATAGATATCCCCAAAGATTTCTTATTCTGTTTAACATGTGCCATGATTAAAGTTGAAAGAGAATCAGTTCTGTTCTCTACAGAGAATGTTAAATAATATGCTTATCATGGCTGCCAGAGAAAGTAAGATGAGGACTGAATAAATGGTCAACTTGTCTGGTGTTAGATGAATGATTTAAGAGAGAATTAATGTGGTTACTAATTATTTTTCTTAACTATCATACTGTTTAAGCAAACTACTGTTTGAATGCTTTTCTCTCTGCTCTGTTTGTATATAATATAGAATCAGGATTTGAACTAGAAATAATAAACTTATTTTTTTTATTCAGTTTTTTGAAAGTATTTTTAAAATTAATTTTTAGCTTGTTAGTTTGAGGTGCATAGAGTTCTTTGCTTAAGGGTGTAATATAATAGCAACTTTTTGAAAACGTCTACTTTTTTTTTATATACATTGTTGACTATGTAAACTGAATACTAAGAGTTAAATGTTAATGAAATGATCATTTTTATTTGACATTAGAGAAAGGAGCAGTTGGTCAAATTCAGTCATATTAATTTTTTGATAAGAGCAAATAAGTTCCAGAAGGAATTTTAGTAGAAATAAGGAAGAATGAAAGTTATAGTAGGAGTATACAGTATCCTAACTGTAGAAGAGAGTGATTACAAACTGGAATATCAGTGGAAGTGTTCCTATTAACCCTGCATCAGATTATTTATCTAGAAATGATATTATCTACTTGGTGTGTCAAGAATATGAAGAAGACACCAGCAATAATTACTTCATTTTTGGACAGAAAAATTTTACATATATATCACAATCATTTGATTCTGTATTCTATGCTGGCATGGATTAGTTTGACAAGATCTGACAAGCCCCTGTCCTGTGTTGAACTCCAATGTCAACTTTGGCTTGATTTCTGTGGCTGGATGTACTTCCTAACTTCAACCACTTTACAGTGTGTACTGGGTGCTTGTTTTGTATTTGGGAGACTAACTATGGAAAGCTTCGAGGGATTGGAGCCTGGTGTAGCCATCCGGTTGCACCAGTCCTCAGTCAAATCGTCCAACCCATGCTAGCATGGAAAGCGGACGTTAAACGATGATGATGATGATGAAGTACTAGCAATATGGTTCAAGTGCATTTCAAAGGGCTGTTTAAGCCATACTTGTTCATTAACATCATTTGATCACTGTCTCCAGTGATCTAAAGTTGTTAATTAGTAAGCATGATTTATTACATGACACAAGGCCATGCATTTGTTGAGGAATGTTAACAGAATTAATTCCAGTGCACTTATATTTTACTGATCTTGTAAAAATGAAAGTCAAAGTTGGTCTTGGCAATAAGTAACCTCTGAACTTGAACAGACAAGACTAAATATCATTAAGATTTAGTCTAAGACCCTACTATTTCTGCTGTGCCACTGCTTTGATATAAACAGTAATAATTGTTCCTAATAGGCATAAGGTCAGATGCTTGGACCAACCTCAGTATTTCACTGATACTTCGTATTATCAACTGGAAGGAAAGAGGTAAAAATGATCTTGCTGGGATTTTAACTTAAAACTTAAAGAGCTGGAACAGATATCCCAAGGAGTTTCTTCTGATACTCTTTAATAATGATTACTTAAGCACAAGGTACCAAATTTGGGTGAAAAGTACAATTGTTTATATCAACTTCACTACTTGACATGTACTTTTCACTTCCAGAAGGATGAAAGGCAAAGTTCATCTTGGCAGGATGGCTCTAATAATAATTATTAATTATTATTGTTAATAATAATAATAATACTAATAATATTTTCTACTAAAAGCACAAGACCTGAAGTTTGGGGGAAGGGGGTCTAGTCAATTACAAAGACCCCAGTGTTTTACTGATACTTATTTCATTGGCCCCAAAAGGATTAAAGGCAAAGCCAACCTTGGCGGAATTTGAACTCAAAACATAAAGATGGATGAAATGCTGCTAAGCATTTTGCCTGGTGTGCTCATGATTCTGCCTGCTCGCTGCCTTAATAATAATAATAATAGTAATAATAATAATAATAATCCTTTATACTATAGGTACAAGGCCTGAAATTTGGAGGAAGAGGCCAGTCGATTAGATCAACCTCAATACACAACTGGTACTTAATTTATCAACTCCAAAAGCATGAAAGGCAAAGTCAACCTTGGCAGAATTTGAACTCAAAATGTAAAGACAGATAAAATGTTGCTAAGCATTTTGCCCAGGGTGCTAACAATTCTGCCAGCTTGCTGCCATAATAATAATAATAATAATAAAAGCCAGAAAATTAGGGAGATGGGTTAATTGATTAAATTAAGTACTTGAGTAATACTTTAAGAAAGACAAATTTTTTCCCAGTGGGATTTTAACTCAGAATATAAAGAATCAGAGCAAATACTGATGTCCAAATGATTCAGTTTATTCACTCTTCAGTAATAATAACTTTGTGTATTTGTAACACTCTTTGATTGATTTTTCCGATGAACTAATCCAGTGTTATGCTATCATCCATCAGATTTTACCAGCTCTCTTATTTACATTGGAGGGATAGTGATGTTTTATTTTTTATACACAGGACATAAACTGATGGGATATAAACTCACTAAACTCACAATATTTCAGTCAAGGTTGATAACTCCACTCAGACATTGTGATTTCTCATATTAGTTATGATTATAGCCTAACTGAGACAGAACATTAACTGTCAAAACTGTGATTTAAAAAAACAAACTAGACAGTGATGATTCATATTGCCTTAAACATTGAGACACTTTTATGCCAAATAGTTCACTGAGTTAAAAAAAAAAAACTAAACAAAACAAAAAAACCCTGTTATATCCAATTTTTTATTGGATTGGTTTGGAGGAAGGAGCTGTGCCTATGACCTACACAGACTCTCAAGCCCAAAGTGATCTGTACGATTGAAGTTTGTCTCGAGCAAGAAAACATGTGCAGGGATGGAATTACAAATGGCAGGGTTCTGAAGAAGGACTGAGTGTAGTGATTAGTGTTGATGTGGGTAACAACTGCATAGAGATGGCACAAGGCCCTCCAGCTCCCAGGAACAGACCAATGTAGTAATGCAGAAAATAGAAGGCAGAGAGAGTTAGGCTGCAATTATTACTAATATTGAGAAATCATAATGCTTGAGTGGAGCTATCAGCCTTGACTGAAATATGGTGAGTTTAAATCCCATCACTTCGACTACAATGTCTGTGTAAAACAAAACATCACTAACCCTCCAACTTAAGTAAGAGAGCTGGTAAAATTTGCTGGACGATAGCACAACATTGGATTATTTCATAGGAAAAGTCAATCAAGGAGTATTAGAAATACACATAGTTATTATTACTGAACAGTAAATAAACTGAATCATTTGTACATCAGTATTTTCTCTGGTTCTTTAAGTTCTGATTTAAAATCCCACTGGGGTGAAGTTTGCATATCTGTGTGTGTGGACTAGAGGTTGGAATGTGTTGCTCTCTAGATATGAGGTCAGTTATCCATTGTAGGTTTCACTTGAGATATGTAGAGTTAGTAGATGTAGGGGATTGAAGTATTTTCCAGTTCTTAAGAGGAAAGCTAGCCTTTGTAATGCAGTCTTTACCTTGCATTTGTTAGACAAGATCTTCAGTGATGATGTGGCCTAACATTTTTTGAACTTGAGAGTTAATTTATTGTAAGGAGTTTAAAAAATTACACATTTTGTCCTTTTAAGAGAAAGAATACAAAGACCAGTACTACAGTCGTGGAAAAGTACCGTGGAGGGATGTATGTGTGGGAAGAGAGGCAGGAAAGGACAGTATGAGTAGTGTGTGAGAGATACGGTCTAGGAGGAAATAAAGCGAATGGGACGGGGTGGTAAAAGTTTCTGGCAAAAACCAGGTCATTTGAAATGGTAGGGAAGTGGTGTAGGCCAGGTCAAGTTAGATAAGTGTGAAGGTAAAAGGTTGGACGGAAGAACAATTGCAAAATAAAACAGACATACGATATCAGATGAGGAAAAGGAAAAGGGTGCGAAGAAAGTAATTAATGAACTTTGTGAATTGTTATGAATTATAAAACAAACAAATCAATAAATAATGACTCGACGTGTAGAGTGGAGAATAGAGTACTGACTTCGTGAAAATAGTAAATGTGCACTAACTGTAGATGACTTTCAGCAACGTAGTATATGTAGTGAATGTGTGAAAATATGTGAATGCATAAACTGTATGACAAAGTATGCGTACATAAATTAACTCCTCACCACAAGAATTGTTACAAATGCAAACTCAGCTTGCGCATGTTTGTAGAGTACTCAACAGTCTCTATCATAAACGATGCATTCTAGCATCGTTCAACTCACAGAACCTCTTAGAAAAAAACAAAAAAACAAAAAAGACCAGGTGTACACTGATGTACCCACTTCTTTGTAACCATTTTCATCTCATCTGTATCATCAAATCTCTGCCCCTCACTGAAAACTGTCTTTCATTGGACCGCACAGTAAGCATTGAAGGGTGCCAAATCCGGCATGTACGATGGATGAAGAACCACTGGTCAACCCCTATCTGATTATTGCCTGATTTGTTGCCAAAGATATGTCTCCTCGTGCAGTCATGGTAAATATTGAATCGTTTTAAGACTCTTGGTTGGTCTTTTCCTCCTAATGTCCTCTCTAAGTTTTTTGAATGTCGCAGTGTATCGCCCGCTGTTCACAGTACAGTCACGTTCCAGAAAATCAAGGTGAATGACACCATTGTCATCTCACCAAAGCAATCATCATAACTTGTTGTATAATCGCTAGTTCTTGAACTTCTTAGACACTAGAGAAGAAGTGTAACGCTATGCAATAGATAGTCTTCGTTTCCAAATCATAAAGATACACCCATGTTTCATTCCCTGTCACCAGATCGAGTGAAGTAGATGTTTATTTATTGCTTCAAACGCTTCTGGCAAATCAGAGCATACTTCGACCTTTCTCTCCGTCAAACTACCGAGGTACTAACTTTGCACACTTTCTCATATCCAAGGTCTTCCACCATCTTTAATGCATTGTGACCACCAGTCAAGCTGTGCTGCAAGCTCACTGAACGCCTGTACGAATCAATTCGTCCACTCGTTGGCGATTTGTGTTAGTTGTTGCAGTTGATGGTCTCCTACTAAAGGGTTGTCTTCAGTGTTGGTTTCCTCTTCTTTAAACTTCTTCCATCTATGCATATTGCTTTCATCTATGGTGTCATCTCCATGGAGCTGTAGCTCCGTTGCTCTTTTGTCAAGAAATCAATGTTAGTAAGTCGTTTCTGTTTGGAACCCATTATTTGCCTGCAATTAAAACTGGAAGAAAAGTTACTAAAGAGGAAGAGTTACTCTACCAACATGTGCCATTTGAACAACCTGTATCAGTTAATAAAAATAAGTTAGGCTCACATTTACGTTACATTTCGAGGCAACTGTGTGTGTGTGTGTGTGTGTGTGTGTGTGTGTGTGTGTGTACAAAACCAAACGAGCAAAAAAAGATGAAAAAAAATCATAAAAGAATTGAAATTAGTTCTCTGTCTACGAGAACTGCATGTTTGTCGCACAACTGGTTATAAGCACACGTAAATAACTACATCAGCTTGGGTGAACAGTGAAAAGGATGAGATGGCGGACAGAATCAGAGGAAACGGAGGCGTGCATTCAAGTCACCAGGAATAGAAATTTCCATGTTGAGGATAAACCTAAAGAAAAATCTCCGTGTACATTCTAAACGTCCCTTTCTAAGTGAATATTTTCAGCTTATAGTAGAATAAATTTACTTAATCTGAAATCTCTTACTAGTGTAATTAGGAGAGATGCAAGTCAGTCGATAACGTCGAAACAGTGGTCAATTTCTTGAAGGATGGTTCGCTGGTGACATAAAGACCAAAGATACTTTGCCCCACGGAGTAACTGTAGGATCTTTCGAAATACTGCAAGCTCTTCTTCTGGTGATGATTAAAGCTATTGCAATGTTGGAAGCTCTTCGGTATTATTCACAAGTGTGTGAGGGTCACAAGCTTTTTCCCCCTTAGCCTGTACATTTCTCCTGAATGAAGTAGCAATGACTGAATTAGCCTTCGCCTACAGAAGGATTCCATTTGTGGTCTTTTGTCAACCACAACGACCTTGAACTGGTTTCAGCTGCCAAGGCAACCTCCTTGGTGGTTTTCTTCGTTTTTTGGGGGGGTTCCAAATCGATCTGTTGCAGGAAATAGATGTTTTCACTGTTCTGTTCCTTTGAATGAGGTTTAATATGAGCTGTTGGTAGTTCTTTTTCTGACAGTTCTTCACTCGGAATTTTTAGCGTGCAGTCGTCCATTTTTTATTGACTGGAAAAACAGAATGCAGCTTTAAACACCATGGTTGTTGGGCCAAGAACATTAATTTTTCTTTGACTTTGTGTGTTGCGAGAGGAATGATGGAGAGAGGCCTAATTTATGAGGAACATAACTGAAGGGAAATATTTTTGATCGTTCCTAGATGGAACATGTACTGTGAGATGAAGATGAATTCCAATTACTGAAATGCGAACTGCAGACTATCAGTACTCGTGAAATAGTCACGAGTACTATATGATTGCTGGATATTTACATAGAACTGTGAAATGCATAATTTCATTTGAAATTATGTTTTATTCCGAACTGTTTTTTTCTTGAGATACAGTAAAATTCATGCAGGTAGTACTGAATGTATAGTTTTAACAGAGAACATCTTTGAAATCAATATTCTTTATATAACATTTACTTTTTCTAACTTGAGAGTAGTAATCTTTTATTTTATCTTTACGCCAATAAGTGAACTAGTTTATTTCTCTTTGACATGACATTGTGACTGTTTTATTAAAATTATTTAAAAATTGTTGAAAAAAGTATCAAATGCTCTAAACAATCTTTAATTATGAAGTGAAATCACTGTACGACATCTTTCATTTCATATCAAAGTGTAGTTTATTTGGCCTTGGCCCGTCCAATATACATGTACATGTTTATAATCACTTTATTTAAATATTTAATTCATAGTGTCATGTTTTAACGAATAATAAAAATATTTTATCTGTAATTTATATCTATAATATTATGTCTTCGATTTCGTTCTATAGTTATAGAGTATTAGTAACCTTTTTGGAGTTAAAACTTGCCATCTTACGTTTAGCAAACGGCAATTTCTTGCACAAAGGCTCATGCGTTAAATCATTCGGTGTTATTTTATTATTTTAATTTTAAATTTTGCCCTACAAAAATATATACCGTATTTACTTGTGTATAAGTTTCACTATATTACATTCGATCTTAGCTGAAAAGAAACTGTAGTGCGAGGCAAAGCTAAAACTACAAAGGGAAAAAATTTTCAATAGGAACACGGTGAAGCTGTCATACGCAGCATAACATAACCTAAAATATTATATTCATAAACTTAACAATAAGAGGCTGAACCGAGAAGCTAACAACACCAGCGAAAAGATGCAAATTAACATATGCCCATAGATAATAATAACAATAGTAATGGAGATGATTATCATGCCAGTTCATATAATTGCAATATAAGCAATAATATTGACAATAGTAAGAATAGTATAAATAACGATGATAATGTTGAGAATTTTGATAAAGACATTGGGAACAACAATAATAGTGACAACGAAAGCAATAATAATAATAATAATAATAATAATTGCAGAACCATTAAGATAAATAGAAACATAAGAAAAGTTTGTAATGATGAATTCAAAAACAGCATAGTAAGGAAATGCAATTGTTGAAAGAAAGCCGCATGTCCTCTAGGAAATGAGTACCTCCGCAATAACATTGTATACAGATGCACGGTCGGGATTAGAGCAAAGGTCTTTGCATATATAGATGCAACAAATGATTACTTTAAAAAATCATTGGCGTAATCACGTTGCATCACTTCGTAACATCGTCAACAGTACAGCTCGTCCTTGACCAATCTGATTTGGAATCTTAGAAAAAGAGGATAAATTATAATATATCCTGGTCGGTGGTTAGAAATGCATACCAATACAATGCATATTCCAAATTATGCAATTATTGCTCGGAGGAGACACATGTGGAAAGATGAACTTATTATCAGACACTCTGAACTCGTCGCAAAATATAACCATTGGATCAAATATTTCTTTAAGGAATTTGGAGAAAAAAAAATGCTTATTAAACATTCTATTCATTTGTTTATTTAATTATATATATGTATACATTTTTGTTGTGCAATATTCCACCAACTAGTGTGAATATACCTATATATCGGTATTCATGTAGAGTAAAAGTATGTAATGCTTTTATTTGCTTTTAGTTAATTATATGTGCATATGATTTTGGCCGTGCAATATCCCACCAATTGATGCATGCATACATATATCAGTATTTCTGTAGCAGAACGAATATCTAATATATTTAAAACTATGCATGTCCCCTAGGTAACTAATGCAAGACCCGAAATGTCGTGTACAAGTGCACCGTAAATACTAGAGGAGGTCCCTACGTATATATCGGTGCATTGGACGACATTTTCAAAAATAGATACAGAAACCGCATCGCCAGCTTCCTAAAAATCTTTAAACGACACGCAACATCATTGGCCGATTTCATTTGGTGACTCAAGGAAGAGAAAGTAAAATATAGCCTAATCTGGTCAATAACTAGATGCATGAGTCCTTACAACACATTATCCCGGAAATGCCAGCTATATTCCGAGGAATCGCTGTCAATATTGTTGACAAAGAGCGAATTATAAATAGATTTGTAGTAACGCCGTGCGCATGCGTGGAATCTCTTTCTCGGTCGGCCGACCATGAGCATGGACGTGTCAAGCAGTGTCTCCAACATTCCAACTCTGGAGACAGTCTCTACGTGTTTAGCTGTCTCTCTCCATCTTTCGGACTTACGCTCGACAGCTCGCTTACATCTACATACCAAACGTCCAAACAACAATGCTCACACACACAGAAGCTGTAACAACAAGAGCTAAAGATTTATGTATTTACCACCTGAATAAAGTGTTGTTTAAGTTGATAGTCTGGAGTTCAGCGTTCCGTTTAATTTCTAATTTTATATAGGAAAGTCAGGTATACATCTAATGATGTATAACCAACTTTCCTATACTGGTGACCCCCGA
>NC_068985.1:35897152-35911726 GCF_001194135.2 Octopus bimaculoides
ACCACCAGGGACACACCAATCAACTTGTGTAACTTTTATACGAACTGGATTTTTTGTCTCTACAGACACTTTTACTATGTTCTGTGTTTTTTTTTTCTCACACACACACTTGTGCACTCATACATTTTCTTTCCTTTCAGTAAAAACAAACACTCAGACTTTCACATTCCGTGATGCCAGTTCCTGGACAGTAGTCATCACGATTTGTTTTCTCATTGTCTCATTTGTTTTTTACTAGGTGGCATTTACTGCCCATATTGCATGTTTTTCTTTCATTCCTTCACTTTGTACATTGCATGCATGTATCACACGAGTGTACATTTCATTTTTAAAATTTTTCTTTGTGTGTGTTTTGTGCTACATCCTGTGGGTGGTTTTCAGTGGCCATCCTGCCTCAGGCGTTCTAACAGATTACATATTATCGTGCGTTTTCGCACTGGCAAGGGAGCCCTGTAGTAACGCCGTGCGCATGCGTAGTCTCACGCATGCGTGGAATTAAACAAGCAAGCTTTCCCGCTTAATTCTATCTCTTTCTCGGTCGGCCGACCATGAGCATGGACGTGTCAAGCAGTGTCTCCAACATTCCAACTCTGGAGACAGTCTCTTTACGTGTTTAGCTGTCTCTCTCCATCTTTCGGACTTACACTCGACAGCTCGCTTACATCTACATACCAACGTCCTAACAACTATGCTCACACACACAGAAGATGTATATATTTACCACCTGAATAAATGTTGTTTAAGTTGATAGTCCGGAGTTCAGCGTTCCTTTATATATCTATAATTTTATATAGGAAAGTCAGGTATACATCTAATGATGTATAACCAACTTTCCTATAGATTTACTGAACAACTACCCAGATGCATGCATATAGCTAAACACCTGTTTACACAGTACAACGCAACTGCATCTAACCGATACAACCCATAAACCCGACAACTCGGTTTAACCGCCTCACTCAATTGGAAACGCCATGAACTGCAACCATGGAACATATACTAAGGAAGGACCAGATGAGAACGCTACATGTATTTCGGTACATTTGCAAAGGACACTTGCAGAACGCAACAGTAAGTAACTAGGGTATAGCCTTTTCAAAAAACGTAATAGACTGATTAACTAAAGAGACAAATATTTGCTTTATTATGTTCATTATGCTCGGACACAGTTATATTTATATATGTTCATGCATGATACCTTGGAACGCAACCGTGAGTCACTAAAGTATGCAGAGTAAAAGGTATTGGAGCATAGCCTTTATACTAACGTGAGTGGCAAAAATATGCCTTTCTACATCTTTACACCTGTGTGCAGATATGTAACCTTACAATGTAGCTGTATATCAATAATCCTTTCTACTAGAAGCACAAGTCCTCAAATTTGGGGGAAGGGATTAAGTCGATTACATCGACCCCAGTGTGTAACTGGTGCTTATTTAATCCACCCCGAAAGGATGAAAGTCAAAGTCAAAGTCGACCTCGGCAGAATTTGAACTCAGAACGTATTTGTAAACGATCGAGTGACCGCATAAAAGTTCACTCGTATAGCACGAGGTCAACTCTGATTGTACATACCTTTGATTAACGATCATCTCGCATTTGGCGGAGTTGTGAAATAACTAGCTCTCGAACTCTCAAAACTTATGGGAAAGGTAGTGGGGAAACTTTTTGAAAAAGGTTTTTTTCTCAGTCGTTATTCCCGTAGTATTCCCAAACACCTTGGCTGCTATTTCTAGCAAGTCGAGCGAACTGTAAGAAATAGTAGCCGCTTTGTCTCACAACTTTATTGGATTCAAGTCCCAGTTGAAATTATGTATAAGCACTAGCGTTAAATTAAATATTGTATCTTTATCTTTTTCGGTCGCTACACTTTTATTCTTTTCTAAACTAGGCACAAGGCCCGAAATTCTTGGGGAATGAGACAGTCGATTAGATCGATCTCAGTACGCAACTGGTACTTAATTTGTCAACTCCGAAAGGAAGAAAGGAAAAGTCGACATCAGCAGAATTTGAACTCAGAACATAAAGACAGACGAAATGCCGCTAAGCATTTTGCCCGGCGTGCTATCGTTTCTGCCAGCTTGCTGCCTTTCGTTACATTTTTATTAGCTAATAAATGATAACTTCTAAAATGTGTTCATTTGATCTTTTTTTCATTTACGTACTTTTAATAAATTGTACGAAACTTGAGCTATTATGAGAGCCTCTACATATTTAACCGATCTACGAGAAATAGCTGACAATTTTCATTTATCTTGTATACTTCCGAGTCAAAAAAATGACGCATTGGATGATGTAGTCTCACATACCCCTAAAATACGGAATAATCATGGGCAATTAAATATAGCTGAGCTGTGGCTCTGTAACAATAAAAAAGTACGAAACTACAAATATTGGTTGTCAGTCCATTACTGCACGGTTTCCTAGCAATTGCAACACAGCTCGTTCAATGGTTTTCGTAAATACTGTTGTGTACCTACCAGTTTAATTTAGTGTTCTAAAAATTGCGCGTGTATTCACGTTAAAATCCTTTTTATCACAATCATTTTTTAAAAATTGATATATTTTAACAGTAAAAGCACAGATGTCGGCTGGAGATCTTGTAAATAGTCTCGGTAAGCTTGAAAGTAAGCTGAAACAAGTAAAATTTCCAAATTATCGAAGAGCAGACTTCCTTTCAGGAACTTTGGATATCTACCTTGCTGTATACGGTTATGTGTTTTCATCGTTTAATTGTGAATTTAGTAAAGCTATTGCTGAAAGAGGTTTGGAACTTTATGGTAAAACTAACAAACACTTCGTCGACAATCTCTATCGCATAGTGCGAGATGTTTTGTGTTATAAACCTCCCATTACAAAAAATATGTTCTTGATTGATAGAGCCTTTATTGAGATGAAAATGATAATGTGTACACATATTTTGGATTTAGTTCTACAAAAATGTAAAGAGTTCTCGACTGTGACTCGTAGAAGTAGTCGCTGCAAAACACGAATTTTAGCCAACAAATCTAATACAAACGAAGGACCTCGCCTGAGAAATAGTATAAACACCGCTAATGAAGAACCTACTAACCCTGTTAAAGTGTCAAATTCTTCTGCGTCTACTCTATATCGTCTTGATAACAATACACACTTTTATAATCAACAAAATGCCACCAGATCTCACTTACATAAACCTGAACACAATCCAGAAGACACCCAAACTGAAAAAACGGATAAGACCGATTATTCCATTAAACCGCATCTTGGGAAAAAATTGTTCCATGCTTGTTCTGCTTTAGGGATTCCAAAGAACTATCAAATTACTCAGTTTGCATTGCCTCCAAATTCAAAAAGTCGTGTAATTCTTGAAAAACAGAAATCAAACATTGAGAAAATCCCAGTCAGAGTTGAAATAGGACCCTTTCCAAAGAAAGAAAAAACCCAAGAACTTTTTATAACCCAGAATGAAAACTCAAATCATCCATCAAACTGTGTTGAGAAACAGGATGATCACATTTCAAACACTATTCCTAAAGTAGTAAGATGTCCACTAACTAGCACCCTCCAAAATGCTGAAAAGATTTCAAATTCTTCAAAAGAGATTAATCATGATCCCATGATGGAAAACATCTCAGAAACTTTAGTCAAATCTGCAAAGATTCTCCTGGATTTACAACAGAAAAATCTAGAAGGAATGATATCAAATTCTTCTAAAATGTTTGTAGGCAAAGAAAATTCTCCAGTATTATCATCATTAGACACGGAAATCACTCCTGTTGAGCCTCAACAGAATGCAAAAGAAAATTTCACGAAGAACCAAACTTGTTTTCATCCCTCTTCTGTTGAGCTGGGTATTACCTGTAAAAAAGAATTGGATTATTGCCTTGCCAAAATGAATTTGATGGAATGTGCTATTAAGTCCTTAGAATCTAAATTAGAAAATCTGTGATAAACTCCAATTTGATATATTTTTAATTAACAACTATATTGTAATGAAAATATAAGCATTAATACTATGAATTGCAATTATAAATATGTAAATCATTTGTGTATATATAAAGGTATATGTGTGTGTGTGCAGCAGCTTTTAATATGTATGATTTTATATGCTATTCAATATTAATGCATTTATAATAATCAGTTTTATTAAGTTATTATTATTCCTTTTTCAAATTTCATGTATATTAAATTACAATCTTATTACATTCATTAAAAAAAAATAATTACTACATGAAGGATACCTAGCATTGTCCAGGAAATAAAATGCATAGCTGGTGGCTATGTATTTCTTGAATGAAAATAACGGTAATTCTGCCTAGATTTATTACTTCAAATACAATGCTTATTTTATTTGTAAGGTATATATGTGTGTTGTGCAGCAGGTTTTTCGTGTCTTTGCATATCCTCAGTAGTCGCAGCTCATGTCTCACTACATGGCAGTGAGACATGGGCTGTAACTTCTGAGGATATGTGAAAACTTGAAAGAAATGAAACCAGTATGCTAGGCTGGATGGGTAATGTCAGCATGCATATATGACAGGGTGTAAGTGATTTGAGAGAAAAACTGGGTATATGTAGCATCAGATGTAGTGTGCAAGAGACAAGACTGTGCTGGTATGGCTATGTAATATTTATGAATGAAGACAGTTGCATCAAGAGGTGCCAATCTCTAATTGTAGAGGGAATGTAGAAGGGGTAGATCCAGGAAGACTTGCAACAAAATGGTGAGAAAGGATCTACAAATGTTGGGATACACAGAGAGGATGTCGGGACTGCGATTCTTGTCAGTTTGCTATGCTTGAAAAGATATGTCAAGATAAATAAAAGTATGGTTGCCCTTGCATACCTAACCTTGTGGGCTTGTAAGTGCTGGTGCCACATAAAAAGCTATTTTATTATATTCAATGCATTCACTGTGTATTTATTAATAATGAGATATTTGTGGTTTTGGAGTGTTAGCTCCTATTTCTAGCAATTGGTATTCTGATACCCTACTTTATTTATTTGTATATTTTACCTATATATGTTAAACTTGCTGGCAATTCTATTATTATTATTATTAATGGTAATAATACTTTATTTAATTTTATATATATATATATGTATACTAGCAGAGATACTGTTTTTTGAATGAGGATGCGCGTGTGTTGAGATGTTCCTTAATGCGAGTACGCAAAGTTCGAGTTGTGCTGCCTATATAAAACACCTTACATTTGTTGCATTCTATTCAGTATACTACATGTGTCTGCTGGCGCATACCTGTATCACGGATAGGACAGTTAGTTAATGAGCATTGATTGTTGTCTCTAGATAGCTTTTTATTCAGGTATCCGTGCAGAGAGGGGCCGGAGTGTGCTAATTGTATGTCCAGTCCTTCGTTGTGTATGGCTCTACAAATTGCTGTGGTTATGCTTTCATTGAAATGTGGTAATTTCATGAAGCAGGTGTTAGAGAAGGTGCTTTTTGTTTCAGTAAGTTTCTAAAATAATGAAGAATTTAATAAAATAAGTTTTTAATTATTAAGCTGGAGTTCAGAACATTAATTAACATGCAATTTTAATGGAAGGTTTTAATTGAGATACATAAAAAAAGAAGCCTGTATCATAGAACTGGGGTTGTTGCAGGCAGGGTGGTATCAAAAGGGTTAACTTGAAAGAATGCTCTGATACCTCATCACACCATCACTTTTTTTCCAGCTGGGGTAGCTATGTATCTCCTCTACAAGACACCTATACCTGTTCCTTTATCATACTTTAACCTCTCATAAAGCCACTTCCTTCAATACACCCCCACTCAGTTGAGAATCTTGTTTTGCAAGCTACTTGGTGTCCTCACTAGATTCCACACAAAAAAAGCACCTAATGCATTCTAAAGTGATTGACATTAGAAAGGGCATTCAGCAGCAGGAACCACATCAAAATAGACACTGGAGCTTGGCACAGACTTCTACTGGTCCTTGTTGAATTATCCAACCCATACCAGCATGGTAAATGGATGTTAAACAATTATGATAGTGATATATACGATGGGTTTCTTTCAGTTTCTATCTATGGAATCTAGTCACAAGGCTTTTCTTGGCCTAGTAGAAGATACTTACCCAAGGTGCCAAATAGCAGGACTGGACCTAAACTTCTTAGCTACACAGCTATGCCTGCAATTCAGATAATTATTACTTACATGGTTGTCTTTATTTAGTATTGACCTTAAATTGACAAATAATTATTCACTTTACAGTTATTACCACTATCAAACAACCACTAATCATTATTTTGTATTGCATTGTTTTCAAGCTAGTAAATTTGCTTCTTTTAATGTGGTTACTTTTGTTGATTATTATAATAGTCTTACTTTGTGTTTAACCTAGGTTAGTCCTGATTGAGCAGGTCTATGATCAAAGGCATGCCAACTGTGACCATACCATCTTGGTTCTATGTACACAGAATGCAGACCACATTATTTAAAGTGTTTTTTATAAAGGAAATTTGGCAACTATTTCTTGAAGGTTGAATAGCCAAAAAAACCAAAGGTGTTCTTTGTCTACAGCTATGGCGAAAACATTTTCTGCCAAAGAAACTGCAAATTTCATTAGATGTTACTTTTAATAAGAAAAAAAAAAAAAAAAAAAAAAAAAAAAAAAAAAAAAAAAAATACTAGAGAAATTTAATAAAAGACAAAATAAACTAAAAGAACACATTGCTTTCTTAAAATTATCTTTTATTTGATGTACAATTTCAAATATTAGAATGAGACAAGGAAACAAATTTAAAAATAGAAAAAATAAAATTTTTGCCAAGAGAATTTCAGAGACATGGGTTAAAAATTGTCATTATAAAAAGGAGCATTTTATCAGCCTAGTTTATTTGAGCAGTTATTGATTGTCATCAGCTGCTTACTTTGGTAGAATAACTTTGATTGCTTAGAGTGGCATTCCAAATCTTCACTTCCTCTCCTATTGGCCCTTCACGCCTTTTGTCTTGTGGTCGGTCAGTATGTGGGATTCCAAACATAGCTTCACCTAAGTTCTCACTCAGTTCAGCAAGAACAGAAGGTTCATTGTAATGGGTCACAGCTTGAGCCATTGCTCTGGCACGTTTCTCAGGTAAACTACTTTTAAAGATACCAGAGCCAACAAATACACCATCAACTCCAAGTTGCATCAACAAAGAAACATCAGCTGGAGTAGCTGAAATAAACAAAATGTATTTTTCACTGGATTAGTAAATATCACTAACAGTTGATATTACATGGAAGATAACATAAAAAGTTACAAAAAAATAAATATTAGCTGGAGTGATCTTATTCTTGAGTCACTTTGGTTAATTTTACTTCAACAGACCTCAAGTATAGATGTAGCCAAGTAAATACTTGACACCACCATAATTCAAACACTTTAGATATGCAAGATATACAATTCTAATCTGAAGGTGCATGGCTCAATGGTTAGCTCACTGGGCTCACAATCATGAGGTAGCAAGCCTGATTCTCAGACTGGGCTGGGTGTTGTGTTCTTGAGCATGACACTTTATTTCATGTTGCTCCAGTTCACTCAGCTGTAGAAATGAGTTGCAACATCACAGGTGCCAAGCTGTACTGGCCTTTGCTTTGCTTTGGATAACATCGGTGGCATGGAAAGGGGAGGCTGGTATGCATGGACGACTGCTGGTCTTCCATAAAACAACCTTGTCTGGACTTGTGCCTTGGAGGGGAACTTTCTAGGTGTGATCCCATGGTCTTCATGACTAAAGGGGGTCTTTACTTTTACCTTTATCTTACAATCCTAATACAAATGTCCAAGCACTTATCATAATACCTTATATTGTAGGCATACTATAACTTGGTAATTGGGAAATATGTAGAATATGTGAAAAAGAGTAAGATGTTTTGTTTAGTGAGAATTGGCAGCTACATTTAACAAAAAAGGTGACTATATATAACAATACAGACATGTTCAATGTGAGTGTCCATGCCAAATATTTGAGAGGTAGATCCTATAATTAGAACTTATCATAAATCATAACAATGAATAACATATAGAATTGTATGAAAACACTAGACTTACCAATGCCACCAGCAGCAAAATTTACCACTGGAAGTCGACCCATTTCAGCAGTTCTCCGCAACAGTTCTATTGGAACTTGTAGCTTTTTAGCATATTCATAAAGTTCTGTTGAGTCCATAGCTTGAGCAGTTCTAATTTCACGATTGATAGTACGAGCATGTCTTACAGCTTCAGAGACATCACCTGCAAAGCACAAAGAAAAAAGAAAAGTTTTGGAAATAATATCTTAATAATATATACAACGTATTTTGGGTAGTGAGTTGCTAGAAATAGTTGACTGATGAACTTTGTAATATTTAGATGAGAGACAAAATATTGACACTAAGCAAAATCAGAACTTAGAGTAAAGTGTTCTGAATTCAAATCTTGCTGGAGTTAAATAGTATTTGTCCATTTGACTTCTACATCCACTTTGTGTTTAGTGAAAATAAATCAGCACTTATAACTTACCTAAAACATTTTTTCTGCCAACAGAAATATATTGATTTCTTCATCTTCCTGTTTATTTTAAAGAGCTTAATTGAAATCAACTTTTATATCTTAGTCAAGGGAGAAAAAGTATTGCTTATGACCTTATGCAGGACCTCTGAGAATAGTAAAGAAAGGGTGGATGTCTGGTCCAAATGCTTGCAAGAAAGATGGCGTTGCTAAATGAACCCAAGGGCCAGGTTGTGGTGTTAAATAGGACAAAATATTAGGACTACCACCCAACTAAATCTATATCCTTGTGGAATAATTTTTAGCTGTGATTTCAATAGTATACAACAAATGAAAATTAATTCTTCTCCTACATAACATGCTAAAAGTATTGTAAGTCAGCTTCTCAAATTAACTGAGAAAAAAGAGTTCAGTACTTTGTTTGCAATATTTCTATCTGTTAATGTTATATACTAAAAGAAATTGTATTTTATGTATATGAAATATATATAATTATTAAAATAAGATATATATTTGCAAATTGTAAGCCAGTTGATATTGTATTGGTTAACTAAAAAAAATATATTTAGTAATTATTTAAATTAGTTACATAGGAACAAATATATTCTGTAATTAGAATAAATATATTTTTAAAATTAAAAATCAATCAAATACTTTTAGTCAGAGACAACCTGCAGCCTGTGTGACTTTCTGAATGACATGCCTGATGAAATTTTTATAGTAGTGTAGCTCGCTTCTTGAAAAAAAGTTGCCTGTGCCTAGTTTAAAAAGTAGTTCTATAATCTAAGTAGATGTAAAAAACACAAAATATAAGTGTATCATCATCATCTTGTTCACCATTTTTGCAGTACAGCATTATATTCCAAGTATTGCTTAAATTAGAATTTTACATCCTGACACCCTTGCCATCATCAATTACAGAGTGGAGTGGGTGCAGGGTACCAATAAGGTTCTCTTACAAGAAATGGTCCTGTGTTTTGCACAAAACAATTACTATTCTGAAAAATGAACATATCTCGTATATAGGAAAAACAATATAGTAGAAGTTATATAAAGAAGAAAATAGAGTATAATATCTGATGAGTTGTAGTGCACTTGAACATTGTATACAATAAACTTCCTCTTACTATCTTTGCTTCCCAGCCACATGGTTTCAAGTTTAGTTCTACTGCATGACACCTTGGGCAAGTGTCTTCTACAATAGCCAAGGGTTAACAAAAGCCTTGTGAGTAGATTTGGTAAATGGCAATCAGAAGAAGCCCGTTGTATCATCATCATCATCATCGTTTAATGTCCGCTTTCCATGCTAGCATGGGTTAGACGATTTGACTGAGGACATTCAACCATAGAAAATCTGCCCCAATAAATTCCACCTGACCCATACAAGCATGGAAAAGTGGACATTAAATGATGATGATGACAATATCCATCACTTGTTGGCAACAACATTACCAATTGCACAACAAAGCACTTGCCAAATTTTTATTTTCAAATAAGACACAATGAATTATTTTTGTGGTTATATTTCCACAAGATAATTCACGAGCCACTTAATGCCAGCAAAAGAAGCAAGTGATAGATATGTAGCTTGGGTTTCATCAGTAGGCCTGTTGTTGCTTATAATGTCAAATATTAACTTTAGTTTGTATTCAGTAAAAAAGAATTAATATATCAAAAACAAAGTCAAAAATGAAAATAATTAACCCACCTTTCCTTCTACTTCTTGAAATAAAAATAGATTAACTATTATTTGTTCTAGTGTTTTTGAGAAAATTATATGTCTTTTAATAAAAAGAATAAAAATAAAACAAAACAAATTGATATATTAAAACTACTGTACCTGTTCCAGCTTCTCCTTTGGTTCTTATCATAGCAGCACCTTCAGAAATTCTACGCAAAGCTTCACCAAGGTCACGTGCTCCACAAACAACAGGAACTTTGAGTTTGTGTTTGTCAATATGGTTGTCAACATCAGCAGCTGTGAGGACTAGAACAGAAGGAAAGAGAATGAACAAAAATTACTTATCTCAATGTTAAACATTCTATTTTGTATTTCAATCCACATCACACAAATCTGTTTCAAATAATATCTTGAAGAATAGCACTGTTACATATGCTTAGAAATAACAAAAATAAATAGATATATGCGTAGTGAATCTTGCAGGCATGAAATGGATTTGATCCACTATAGCCAAATTTAAATTAAGGTCATTGCCAGTGCCACTGAACTGGCTCCTGTGCAGGTGACACGTAAAAAATACCATTTGAGCATGGCTGTTGCCAGTACCGCCTGACTGGCCCTTGTGCTGGTGGCACGTAAAAGCACCCATTACACTCTCAGAGTGGTTGGCGTTGGGAAGGGCATCCAGCTGTAGAAACTCTGCCAGATCAGATTGGAGCCTGGTGCAGCCATCTGGTTCGCCAGTCCTCAGTCAAATCGTCCAACCCATGCTAGTATGGAAAGTGGACGTTAAATGATGATGATGACTTCAACAGAACTTTTCTCATGGTGGAACAATGGTTTTTTTCTGTGATAGCAGTTTTACATTTTTCAGATTGCCCTAGATAGGCCAAAATAATGTCTTCACCACTTGAGCTTTCTAACTTCTTTGATTTCACCAAAAGCTAGAATTAAGATAACAAGACCACCAACTATATCTTGTTCTCAATGATATGCCTATCCTTCTGAATAGTTATAAAAACAAGAACTCCCAAGCAAAAATCAGTTAGTGACTCGAGGACAACTCAACTAGTTAGTCACTTGGTGACGACTCAACCAGTTAGTCACTTTGGTAACAGCTCTTGAGTTGAGTGAGAGCTAACATCAGTTAGTGAACTGACCACTAGAATCATGGAAGCAGGCAGACAAACAGCCAGATCTAATTCTTTTCTCTTACAACATCATTCTATCTCTCTTGGTAATTACTACTAAACAATGATGAGAACACAAACACAAACTATGCAAGGAAAATCTATATCTATCTTTATTTCGTTTGCTTTGCGATTTTATCACCTGTATAATATAACAGTAAAAATAAATCTTTCATTGCTTACAAACAGATTACATCCATCCTGCTGTGTATCAACTATTGTTTTTCATATTATTGTGATACAAACTAATCTTCAAGCGTTACATATGAATAAATGAATAAAACCTTCTGTATAACTCTATCACAATTGATAAACTTTGTCAACCGTCTTCTGGACCAAGTCAACATATTATTAGTTCAAAGCTAAACTTTCTATGAGATTCAGTTATAATGCACACTAAAAAATTGTTTCACTATCCAAAATTGGGTCAGAAAAAGAGTTGGTATGTTAAGGGAAAACAGATAAATAAAAACTACCATTATCTATGAGAGTGTGCTACACTAGAAAACATTTTCAACTGTCAGTGAAGTTGATCTTAAGTATTCACAGTTAGAAAGTAGTAAGCAAGTGACTGAAGTTCATCATCAACATTTTCATGTCTCATTGCCAACTATTTGTCTGACCACCTCATCATTTTTCCCATTAAGTTACTGCCTGCTGAAACAAATCGGTCTTATCAGGGGAGTTAATCAACAAGCATGCTGAGTACATGGTCCAAAGAGCAGAAATAGTGCAATATTTAATGAGGGTAAGGCGACAAGCTGGCAGAAATGTTAGCACACCGGGCGAAATGCTTAGCGGTATTTCATCTGCCTTTACGTTCTGAGTACAAATTCCGCCAAGGTCAACTTTGCCTTTCATCCTTTCGGGTCAATAAATTAAGTACCAGTTGCGTACTGGAGTCGATCTAATTGACTGCACCCCACTCCTCAAAAATGAGGTTGCAGCTGAGTTTTCTCATGTGCACTAAGTTCTACATGTAGTAGGGATTAATTACAGCTGCTCTCTTCTGCAGCATGCCAAAATTATTTCAGAACCATACAACAGTAATGATTATAAACTACTCTCTGTTTGACTGACAGATTAACTTCAGATTGGCAAAAGTAGTATGATACATTCCAAAAGCAGTATAATATATTCCAAAATTTGCAGTTATTCCTTGTCTATGTTATTGCCTGAATTACTGAAATATATAGGTAGGACCATCAAAGTGTTCAAAATTAAAAACAGTTCTGTAGCAGTATTTTGTACTTGGAGGATGTCACAAATTGAGCAACATATCTTACTTTACAAAGACATTAGTAACAGAAAAATACACTTATGTGGTATTGCTAAATAAACAATCGTAGCAGAGAGCTAAATAAACAATCTAAGAAGATTTGAAATTGTGATTGTTTAGTTGCTACTCATTCATGTTAACTGAAAACAATCTTCACAAAAAAGCTAATACATACAGAGTAGTTATGTCATTTGATGTGCAATACAAAAATAAATGATGATTGATAATGATGATAAAAAAATATTGATTTCTCTGACCTCTCTTTATAAGGGCAGAAAATGTGATTTGTACGATATTTGTTTTGCTCAAGAACAGAAACTGACGTAAAATCCAGTGAAGTGGTTACAACAACAAAGAAAGTTACAGATTTAAGATCACTGAAATGTTATCCCTAATAATGCTGTGTTGATTAAATTGTTAAAATACAATAAGAAATTAACTCTGCCAAAATATAACAAAACAAGAACCCCAAAACAGAGCATGTAAGAAAGACTTGATATTATTTGAAAATATTAGGGTTGCTTTAATCAGAGAAACAAAAAAATAAGTCATCAAATATAAAGACCAAAACTCATAATTGTAATTAAAAACTTGTGTATTTACCTTCAGATTCATCGACCATGTCCACACCTAAAGCCTCTAAAATCTGGGCTTCAGCAAAATGACCGATACGGGCTTTAGCCATGACTGGTATTGTAACAGCATTCATGATTTCTTTAATTTTCTTCAAAGGAAAATTTTCTTTATTTTAGTGCAAACCTCAATGATATTAATTGTGAATAAATCCCTAATATTTCTGTAATAACAATTAAATATGCTAACTTCTATGGGAAAAAAGGATAAATTTACATTTGCAAGAAACTTTGTAATGGCTACTTTATTTAGCATGAAAACATTGTCAGTTGATTACATATCAATACACCATTCATTACTAAAAGTTGGAATTATGCCAAATTATTCCTTCCAAGAAATTAAGAAGGCCAAAATAAGCAAGAGAGAGACATTAAATTACTTACCAAGGGATCAGTCATTCTGGCAACACCTCCTTGGCGGCGAATATCAGCTGGAACTCTTTCAAGCGCCATAACAGCACAAGCCTATGAAATAAAATGGAAAAGTTATGTCATAAGAAATAGATAACGACTTTCCTGTGAAAGTCTCGCTTAGAACCACATACATTTATGGATGATAATGCAAAAGTGAATTAGTTTGGTTTGAAGAAAATTACCCTTGAAGTTATAATCTGTTAGGTTATTTTTGAGCAGCAAGCTAAAGAGTAAGCTATTCCATATGCTTTACTAAAAAGCTCAAAATATATATTTCTGAATGACATTTCTTTATATTTCTGACAAATGCTTTCATACACGAATTAATAATTTTATCTGCAATTATTTTACTTACATTGCTAATACCTTTAGGAAAAGCAAAACTTCCATTTCATTCACTCACAAATTATTAAAAAAAATCTTGCATTTGAAAAGGAGGATGCTAATTCTAGTTGCATTAGGATATAGCTGATTGAATTAACTTCCAAAATTGAAAGACAAGTTGATCCCAGTAGGTTTGATCTTGAGACAGTAAGGTGAGCTAATCTGTCCATTTCAACTAATTATGAATACATTATTAGTATTACTGTAAGAAAAGAGAAAGGATTACAGATAATTCAATTTTAACCCAAGAACATGAGACTTGGTGCTAATGAATAATTAGTCTGATGTCATACTTTTGTGCATTCAAATGCAGTTAAAATCAATGATACTTTTCATCTCTTGTAGGTTACTGTTTAATCTTTACTCTTTTACTTGTTTCAGTCATTTGACTGCGGCCATGCTGGAGCATCGCCTTTTAGTCAAGTAAATCGACCCTAGGACTTATTCTTTGGAAGCCTAGTACTTATTCTATCGATCTCTTTTGCTGAACCGCTAAGTTACGGGGACGTAAACAC
>NC_068985.1:35911915-35930522 GCF_001194135.2 Octopus bimaculoides
ATATATATATATATATATATACGACGGGCTTCTTTCAGTTTCTGTCTACCAAATCCACTCACAAGGCTTTGGTCGACCCGAGGCTATAGTAGAAGACACTTGCCCAAGGTGCCACGCAGTGGGAATCAACCCGGAACCATGTGGTTGGTAAGCAAGCTACTTACCGCACAGCCACTTCAAATTATTGTCTTGCTCTTACATTATAACAGATCTTAGGCAATATAAAGAATTCATTATTGTCAACAATAAAACAATTAAAAAAAGACAGACTTACTCCAGCTTCTTCTGCAATACATGCTTCATCTGCATTGGTAACATCCATAATGATTCCTCCTTTAGCCATTTGTGCCATACCAGCTTTGACCTTGAAGGTTCCTAGTAAAAAATAATAAAAAACATATATTTTACTAATGTTATAAGGAGAATGACTTGAATCTAGTAAAAATAATATGTAAGCCTATAAATTAAATGAAATAGGTAACATAAGAAAGCATTATGTTAAAGATTAAATGTATCATATTCAATTCTAACATCAACAAAAGAATACAAATTTATGAGAGAGAGAGAGAGAGAGAGGGAGAGAGAGAGAGAGAGAGAGAGAGAGAGAGAGAGAGAGAGAGAGAGATAGAGAAAAAACAGAAAAGTTAAAGTCAACCACAGTAACATTTCAACATAAAACAGAGGAAAAACTAAATACTGCAAAGCATTTAGACCATCATCTTAACATTTCTGCCAGTCTACTGACTCTACATTAATATTTAATATTATCAGGCTTTTAAATGAAACTTTCTGACTTTTATTTCAGTGAAAATATTTTCCCAAGGAAAACTTTCACAAACTATGGCATCAGGTAAAAAAATACATTTGGGTTAACTATAACAGCACTTGAGCATCATAGCAGGCACTTTGTGTATTCATTCACTAATATAGCAATAATTCTTGCTGGTTCAGTTCAGGTACCCTAAGTATATAGAGATTATCGTTATAAACAGTGAGCGCATTGTACAGTTATTTTCATACCCTTGAGATCTGAATGAGGTTTCTGTACTTATATATAATTTTTATTCTGTATTGTGAAGATTGGTCAATACAGCAGTTTGGATTTACTGTTTACACAATCTGCTCTCATATTGTATTTTAAGATGGCTAGTAGAAGAAAAAAATTATAAATTACTGTTTTAATATAACCAACATTTTTTCCTTTAGCATTATTACATTATATTACAGAGAATAATTTATAATTTAATTTCTTTTTTGATTGATACAAGCTAAAATATGTTAGTGTGTTATGTTGAAAATGTTAGCAAATTGCAACTAGCTATAATATGAATTGGTAACTGTAACCCTAAATTCAGAAGCTAAGCAATTTTAATTTTTCAACAACTTAGCCTTGTAAAAAGAATTAGAATATCACAACTGTTGTAGCTGTGAACAGGCTGTGTCAAAAAGTCAACAGTTTTGTGAAGTCATACTTTATAAGATAATTAAAGTGTAAAACACACCAGTTTTCCTTCCTGCAGTTTCATCCTTCACAGCTGTTAAATTGGTAACAACAACATCAGGATCTATAAGCAAAAAATGAATATTAATAATAATCTTAGTAATAATGGTGACAATGATTTATAACACAGGATAAGGTTACAAATTGGTGGAGAAAGTTCACAGACTAAACTGACCCCAGAAGACTGATATTTATGGCATTTCTTAAAAAAAGAATTCTTTATGAAGTGAATGTTTGAAATTTAAAATGATTTCTTTCTTTTTTTAAATTTTCAGACAATCATAATGAAAGGCAATGTTAACTAGATGGAGGAATTAGTTTAGAATAATGAGGTTTTACAAAGCCACAGATGACAAAGTAATATTGCAGTGGGGATATAAGTTGATATATTTGACCCTAAGTACTTACTAGTTGTCATTTTCTTGATGCCAGAAATTTAGAAAGCAATGTTGGTGGAATTTGTGAGAAGGAAAGCTAAACACCTAAGATACATAGGGAAGAAGAAAATAGAAGTTGGGGTACTGTTGCTTTGATGATTGTGATTGATTTACAAATCAGAACTGAGTAATAGAATCATTTCGCTTGAAATCAAACCTTCGTTCTTAATATTGTCCCTATCAACTCACACTAATCACCCTTCAGTGTTACCAAATCATCTTTCCTTCTCCACCACCATACATCTCTCACTCACCCCAAGCACTACATCTACCTCCCTTCTCACACTCTTGCAACCTACCCACCAACAGATCATCTCTCTTTCTCTCATCCTTCCCTTGACCACTGTATCACTGACCACTGCCTTCCCGCAACTATACATCATTGATCACCCCTCCACCCTTATACGCCATCTACTACATCCACCCTTCAATCCTACCCAAATTTTATAGTCATCACCTTCCCTATCTTCTTGCCAATGTATATTTCCCATCCCTCAACACTTATTCATCATTCATTATATTTTCCTCCTCACCTATTCCCCACACTCTCCATACGAGTTTGCAACCTTTCCAGTTCCACTCTCTCTTCTATAATGTGAATAGTATTCCTCTACTGGGATGTCTGTTTTGTTCTAGTCTCTTCTTTCATACTTTAACCTCTCATTGCCTAACATGAAATCACCTCCCTCTTGTCTGTAGTCCCACTCAGTCAAAGGGATCTCAGCTTTGCAAGCTGCATAGCAACCTCACTAGTGCTAGTGCCATGAAAAAATCAATCGATAGACACAGTAAAGTGGTTGGTATTAGGAAGGGCATCTAAACACAGAAACCATACCAAAGCAGACATTGGATACAATACAATTCTTAGACCCACTGGATCTTGTCAAACTGTTCAACCCATGCCAGAATAGAAAATGGACATTGAAGGGTGATGATGATTTCTAATACTGAAGCCTCAAATTTTGGGAAAAGTTATAGATAATTAAATTCACACAAGGTAATTGATTGGTACTTATTTAATATGAATATCCACCTGCCCCCTCAGAAGAATGAAAGGCAAAGTCAACCATGGTAAGATTTGAACTCAAACCATAAAGTACTGTAAGCTGATGTCATAAAGCTTTTTTTGTCTGATATGCAAATAATTCTACAAACCACTACCCTAGAGGAGCAGTTAATAACAATAGTTAATATTCACAACCTAACATGACCATCAAACTAAACAATGCCTTTATTGTTGATTTAATTGATAAAAATACATAAAATCATATATGAACTTGTTTTTTTTTTAAGTCTGTGATAAACCAAAGAATTACATCAATGACTTATAAAAATAGAAATGGAGAGCTAATTGAAAACCCATCTGATCTCAATTTAAACAGTGGAGGAGGAGTCGGAGGTGGGGAGGAGGAGTCGGAGGTGGGGAGGAGGAGTCGGAGGTGGGAAGGAGGAGGAACAATATAGATTTAGTACAGGAGTGGGTGTTGGTATTTTGATATTAGTTTATGACTAAAAAACTATCTCCCCATTCAACAACAGATGATAGAACCGCTTATGTCAGTCAGCCCCAGCTGTCAAATACTAAAACAAAAAAATGTTACCAGAAAATATTTTGTTCTCATCAGTTGGGGGTGCCAGAAATGTCAGAGAGAGAGAGGGGGGGGAGAGAGAATGGAGCGAGGGTGACAGTAGAATAATGATTGTTAAGAACCATATAGAATGACAGTTCATTCCAAGCGAGGTAAAAAACAATGGTTTTGCTATTTTTGGGGATCACATGCATCCTGCACATCCTGTGTATACCTATATCCTTAGTTAATGTGGGAATAAAATTTGTAAATCAATACAGTTTAATCTTCCAAACAGCTTAAAGTAGTCTAGAAATACATGAAAATAGTTTACTATAGCCACAGTGCTGGTTTTGTAGTCTCCTAGATCTAAGGATGATATTTTACAATGTGAATTCTAACAATTTCAACAAAGTTTCATGAACACAAAGTAGGAGTTTATGTGTATCATTTAATAAACCAATATGAAGAGCCTTAATTCTTATTTCTTTTTATTAAAAAGAAGACAACAACATGCATTAAAAGCATGTTTGTTTAGTTCCAGGTTAATTCTGATGGAGCAGACCTATGATCAAAAACTTCCCAACCATGGCCATATTGTCTTTTTAGGGGATGTAAGACTATGTTATCTCAAATGTTCTGTCCATAAAAAAGATATGATTTGGAAGAGATTTGGCTGATATTTATCCATTTTGAGGTTTGCCTCTTTTTTTCTTTCTGAAGTACAGTATTGAAAGTTAATGAAGAATATGGTAGGTCTTTTGTTATTGTGTATAGCTCTAGTTTGCTTTGTTTGAGCAGGCTTATAGCATAGAGGCAGACCTATAGCATAGAGGCAGACCTTAGCATAGAAACACCAGATTAAAAAATAAACGGGTTTAATTAATATTTAGGTTATTGTAATAATATTTTGAACTAGTAATGTACTGTCCTATTTTTAAGATTGTGAGAGTTTATTACAGGGGATTTTGGCTACAGTATTGAAGAAGCTTTGTAGAAGCTGGTAATACTGAAAAATCAGTCAAGAGATTAACACTTTGTATCCTACTACCACCACTACCATCATTGCATTATGTCAGCAAATAAGACAAGTGAATCTTAGAGTAATGACACTTTAAAGTTGAGGAGTGTTTTATTGACTTGTAATTCTGAGTTTAGTGCTGTCTGTGGAGAAAGATGTGAGAAAGAACAACAGCATATTCAGAGGACAAGTCGTATTCCATTTGCTTAATACTATTAAAACTTTAGATAAGTACTGGCTGAGCAAAACACACAGGTGAATGAACACATTTTTCTTATATGAGAATAACAGACATAGCTGAGACAAAATAAACTGCTAACTAAAAACTAGATGTATTAGATTGTTATATGAAAATAAGAAAATTGAAATAGCATGGCAATGTGATGAAAACTAGATGTAATGTCTGGCAACAAAATAACAGCCAGAGTTTAAAACCTAATTAAGATTGATATAAGATAGCTATAATTAATAAATTTTTTTTAGATTGGCACAAGCTAAAAATTTGTAAGGCAGGAATGTTTGACTGAATCAACTCTAGTACAAGTTTGGTATTTATTTTATTTTCCTGGAAAAATGAAAGATAAAGTTCATCTTGGTGAAATTTGGAGTTGGGACAACTGCTTGGTATTTAGTTCGGTTTAATCCAGTGCTCTGCTATTCTTAACACTATTACAATTAATAAAGGATATTATTACCAAAGACAGTAACAGTGCAAACAAAGTAAATCCTAGAAGTAAAAAATTATCTGTACTTTTGTCTAAATTTCTTTAGGTTGGCCACACTGCTTTCAGTGCGTGTGCACTAAAAGGTGGTACTCTTGTGGTTACATAACCAAAGTTTGACCTAGATTGTTCAAGTTTTCTTTCTTCTGTTACAGAGTAAACACAGCTGCACCACTGGCAGTGTGCACCAAAGAAGAATAGAAATCAGTGATCCGATTTCTCTAGTCTGAAGCTGTGTCAGGGGCTGAAATTCATCATAGGCTTTCAGTTCTCCACCTTATAGAAGTGTGTAAGAATGGATTAAGAAGTTTAAAAATGGCCAGACAAGAGTGAAGCATGAAGAGAGAGCAGGATGTCCATCAACCTCCATCACTAATGCAAAGACTCAACGAGCTTGAAAGATGGTTCTGGTGAACCAATAAGTGACCATCGATGAGGTGGCATATTCTCTGCAAACTAGCCATGGTTCTGCATATGAAATCATCTACAGCAAGCTTCACTTCTTTAAAGTCTGTGCAACCCATGTTATCCTCTCCTGTTACCTCTCATCAACAACAACGGACGACTGTGTCTTCCCCTGTTGAAGAACATCAACAACAACAAAGATCAACCATCAATACAGAGTTTGCGGAAATACAACAAATGATTTCGGCTTTAAGATGAGAAATAGCAGAAATCAAATCAAGCGTTCATGTAGAACCCTGCAATGAGAGACCTTATTGGAGTGCCTTGCTAAAAAGTCTCCCCGTAGCTCTTGCCAAATCTAGATGCATCGAAACAGCTGCTGAATCTGTTAGCCACGGAGTAATTGCCACTGGTGTATCAAAGGACATAGCTGACCTTCTGGCATTTGCTGCCAACTCATCCAAAGACCTAGGTTGTGCTCCCCTGAAGGGTATTCTCTGCTTTGGTTAACCAGGACAAAAACCCAAACTAATCAGGCTGTCTTTTTCAAACTCTACTGAGGCACGTTCATACCTTTTAGCCCCTGGTAAAGCTAGATGTGAAAATAGAATTATCTTTAGAACATGCCCTGGCCTAACACCTGATGCACGTCCAAAACTACATGCTGCAACTTCCTTAAATCGCAACTCAGCACAACATGAAAGCTTCAGACTACGTGATGATGGGCAGATACGGCAGTTTATTAAGGTTGGTGAAACATGGAAAAGAGATACCAGATGGTCTGAACACACTGTACCACAATAGCTGGCAATGAAAAAACTGTAGGAAACTAAATCAGAACAACCTGCCATCCCTACACATCATCATAGACTGAAATCAAGGTACAAACTGTTGTCCTTAAATGCTCATAGTTTGTGCAACAAGATACATCTTTTTGATTCTTACATTAAAGGTATCAACCCCAATTTCATTACAGTCACGGAAATATGGGCACATTCCTTACTCTGTGATGGGGTTTTCAGTATAGCTGACAACAACCTGTATCGCAAAGACCACATTAATTGTTGTAGAGGTGGTGAGATGGTCTACATTCGTTCAAACTTTTCAACAATTCCTTGCATTGACTTGAACCAATCACAAGAAGTATTTTTCTGCGATATATATATGACCATGTTAACGCTTCTACATGGAGTTGTTTACCCATCCCCCCAAACTACCATCAGGACATACAACTTTGTGATATCTTCAGAACCGCCACCAGGAAAACAGCCACTTATTGTTTTTATTGCAGGCAACTTCAATCACGCTGAGATTGATTGGGAAACCTTTTGTTGGCTGCAAAACGCAAATGATTTCCTTGAGCTAGTGCTGGACTCAAACTGGTTCCAAGTAGTCAGCTCCCCAACAAGAGGTGACAAAACTTTGGATCTACTCTTTACCACTACTCCTGAAACGGTTATTAGTGTTACTACTGAGGAACCTTTAAGCGACTCTGATCATGCTATGATCATTGCCAATTTGTCCCTTATGGGCAGTAACAAAAACCACAGCCATTTCCAAACTGCTCGCTTAGACTGGAATAAAGCAGACTGGAACTCTTACTGCACCAAGCTAAAATGCCCAAACTAGCTGGAATTTTACAACTCTAGAGATGTGAATACCATACTTCAGAATATCCTGAACTCAAGATGGACAGTATGTGCAACATCAGTACCACGTAAGCACAAAAAACATCCGAAAAGTGCAATTTGGAAGACTGCAGCAGTCAGACTTGTCAGGAAAGACTGTCGTATGCTGAACTGGAATACAAACTGCATAAATTAGATATAAATAGGAAAAGTGCAATAAATCATCCAACCATCTCAAGCAGGTGACAGAAAGGGGAGTGCTTGAATTTGAACAGTGCATAGCAACCAACACTGATAGTAAAGTGTTCTAGAAATATGTACATTCAATGTAGAGACCTCACTCTCCAGTTGGTCTTCTTCGCAATCCCCACACAGGCCAGATTACTGACGGTCTCAGGGAATGCACAGAACCTGGGGGGTGGGGAGGCGGTGTGCCCTGGGCAGAACTTTTAAAGAGGCAGCACTTTTCATCTTGTTGTAGGCTATTGCTGTCAGCAATATGTATTTTTTGTGGAGTCTGGGGGTGGTACACACCCTAGCTATGCTAGTGCACAGAACTCATTGCTGAATGCTATGCAGGCATTTTCACTGTTGAAAATCAAAATGTACCACCTCCACCACCTCTGACATCAAATTCTATAACAACTATGGAATTTACACCTGCAATGCTGCAACATCACTTTAAGAATAAGTGCAACTATGCCTCTCCTGGTCTTGATGGTACCTGCTTCTCAAAAGTGGTGGGTACTTTCTTCTGCACCAACTTTCACTCTTCTTTCAATTCTGTCTTAACAACAGTGCTACTCCGGAACAGTGGAAAACTGCCAGTGTCATTCCTCTGTTCAAAAAGGGTGACCACAAGTTGTCTGTCAACTATTGTCCAGTCAGTCTTACTAGCTGCATTGCCAAACTGATGTGTCAGAGAAACTGTGTCAGAGAAACACTCTGGATCTTCTGGAATTCTCACAGCCTTATCCAGCCCTCACAATTTGGATTTATCCCTTACTCCAGCTGCTGTGATCAACTTACTGTTTCTTGAAGATATCACCTGGATCACTGATGGTGGCTCATGGGTGGATGCTGATTACCTTGACTTTGCTAAAGCTTTTAATTCTGTGTCACACAAAAGACTTATGGCAAAACTCTCTGCAATGGGTGTGAAAGATGATCTTCACAACTGGTTGTAGTCTTCCATTCTCAGCTGAAAAAATGTAGTCACTGTTCTAGGATAGCATTCTTCACCCTATGAGATATCATCTGGTGTGCCGCAAGGATCTGTTCTTGGTCCCCTTTCATTTATTGCATACATTAATGATATAGATGCCAATTTAATGAATGCCACAGTGCTGAAATATGACATCATGCTGTGCCTTGAGATAAAAAGGACAGATCTTGAATACTATAGATCTTTCCTGTAATTGGACCTGGACACACTGCAGCAATGGATCATGGACTGGCAACTCAAGCTGGCTGTGGACAATTGTACCACCATGCATTTTGGGAGGAAAACCCCAGCGTCCACATACTCTCTCCACAACACTAATATCAAGAAGTCTTCTTGTGAATGTGACCTGGGCATTACTGTCAGCAGTGATTTGTGCATCTCTAAAATTGTCAAGAAGGTCAAGGGTGTCTTGACATCACTCAGCAAGACTTTTGTCAGCCACTCTCCATTTAAGGCTACATATGGCTATGGTGTGGCCACAGTTGGAATTTGCATCACCAGTCTGGAACCCCTATCTTGCTCAGAACACTGACCTCCTGGAAACTGTTCAGAGATGTGCAACCAAGCAAATCCTCTCCATCAGGCATCTACCATACTCTGAACGCCTTGCTTCTCTGGGCATGGATACGTTGACGCTCCGATGTCTGGCAACTGACTTGGTAAACACCCATAAAATTTATTAACCATCATGTTAATAGCAACTTTGAGCACCTTTTTGAATTCCATGCATCTGACACGCATGGGCATGCCTACAAAATCAGAAAACAGCAAAGCTCTCATGACTTTCAGAAACATTATTTTACACTTAGAGTTGCTGAAGCATGGAACAAACTACCTGCATCAATTGTTAGCTGCCGAGACATTGCATCCTTTAAAACTGCCATGCTTCCTGAAATTCACCAACACTACACCTGATATCCCCCACTCTATATGCGTGCACACATATATATAATGACTCATATACTGTTCACTTTCCTGACATTTGTACATAATTCCATGTACTACACATGCACCTTTGGTAAGCTGTAGTGCACATGAGCACTATACACAATAATTTCATTATCATAATGCTTAAAGGTATTTCATCTGTCTTTACATTCTGAGTTCAAATTCCGCTAAAGTCAATTTTGCCTTTCAACCTTTTGGGGTTGATAAATTAAGTACCAGTGGGACACTGGAGTTGATGTAATCGACTAGTTCCCTCCCCACAAATTTCAGGCCTTGTGTCTTTAGTAGAAAGGATTATTATTATTATTCTTTTCTACTCTAGGCACAAGGCCTGAAAATTTTGGGGAGGGGGCCAATTGATTAGATCGACCCCAGTATGCAACTGGTACTTAATTTATTGACCCGAAAGGATGAAAGGCAAAGTCAACTCCGGTGGAATTTGATCTCAGAACGTAAAGACAGATGAATTACCACTAAGGATTATCATTATTATTGAGGCAGCAAGCTGGCAGAATCATTAGCATGCTGAGCAAAATGTTTAGCAGTATTTCGTCCATCTTTACGTTCTGAGTTCAAATGCCACCGAGGTCAACTTTGCCTTTCATTCTTTCAAGGTTGATAAATTAAGTACTAGTGAAACATTGTGGTCAATGTAATTTCAGACTTTGTTCCTTTAGTAGAAAGGATTATTATTATTATTATTACAGCTTTATAATTCATCTCTGCATACCAATATGGTATTAAAAGAGCTAGAGTTAGTTCTATTTAAACATTCTTTTCTTTTTGTAAATTCCAAATTGACAGTTACGTGAGATAACACTTCATTGTTAAACTAAAGAGAAAGGTAATGCAAGGCATATTTAGTGAATTTAAACTGTTGTTAAATGACAAGGTTTTAAAATATTGCTAGATATTTCATTTTTCTCACATTTAGCAAACAACTTCCTCACTAAATGTGAGAAAATGACACGAATTGGGACATTTTGTGATAGAAATATGTAATACAAGAGGTTAAGAAATAAGATAGACATTAACTAAACGGGAAAAAATATGGTGGAAATATTTTGAAAAATGATGGCTGTCTAATTATTTTCCCCAGCAAATTTATATTTATCTTTTTATAGTATCAAAGATGATGTTTCTAAACATTCAAATATTTATGTGAATAGTCAGAACAAGAGCTTCATAGCCCTATTTATGAAATGTAAAGCTGCTAGGTTTTGTTTGGACATATAAATGTACGAGGTGATATCAAAAGGTTGCCAGACTAATTATGCTTAATAAAAAATAACTTATTTACCTAAGTTTTAACATCATCTCCTTTGAAATAGTCACCTTGCACAGCAATTCACTGGTTCCAGTGTTCCTGCTACTTTTGGAATCTGGCCTGGAAGTTATTTGCCGTGAGTCGAGGACTTCTATAATTCACTCAGGATCTCAACAATGGTGTTAAAACGGTGACCTTTGAGCTACATTTTCATCTTGGGGAAGAGATGGAAGTCTGCAGGTGCTAAATCTGGTGAATAGGGTGGGTGCGGAAGCGATACCATGTTGTTTTTGGTGAGAAACTCAAGAGTGAGAAGAACTCAGTGACAGGGTGCATTGATGTAGTGAAGAATCACATTCTTGAAGCTCCACAGATCCGGTCACTTTCGCTGAATGTCCTCCCTCAAACGCTTCAAAACATCACAGTAGAACTCTTGATTTATGGTCTGGCCCTGGGGCATGAATTCTCGATGCACAATACCACATTTCCAGGAGTGACACTCCTGGCAGGTCTTCCAGATCACTCACTATCTCCCAGGGACATTCTTCTGCTTTTGAAGTGCCTGTGCCACTTGAAATATTGCATACAACCCATTGCCTCATTGTCATAAGCTTGCTGAAGCATGCTCAATGTCTCCACAGCAGACTTCCTAAGTTTAAGGCAAAATTTCATGTTGGCTCTTTGTTCCTGTCCATGACAAAATCATACACTATAGCATACCTGTGATCACAAAAACACAAATTTCACAACTTGCGAAATAAACACAGTGATGTCACTTGGCACACTGCCTCATGTAGGTCACTGTTAGCTCTCACTGCATATGCAACTATGTGCTGCCATCTGTTGGCATGCTACAGAACTAGTCTGAAAACTTTTTGGTAGAGAGAAGCTAATACAAAACTTTTTCTAACATTAGAAAAAAAAAAAAATATTAAGCCAAAAATTCAAACTGTTAAAACTTTAACCATAGAGATAAGTACAATGAATTTATGATTTTATTTTTAAGAAAACTTGATATAAAGAAATGTAATATTTAGAGCTTAATAAATGTAATGATGATAGTATTAAAAAGGCTGTTGCTCATAAGGCACTAAATAAATATAGCCAATGGTTTCTTGACTGGACTGTTCCAAGTATTTAATACATATTCCATTTGAGGGAACATGATTAGTATGTTTACAGAAACTATTAAGCTATTTCTATTTGTTGTTGGTCTTCTCACTCCAGATTCAAAGGTAATGTTAATGCTTTTCTGTAAGCTGTTATCAGTATAAACAAAGTAGAATGGCTTTGACTGAAGATCAACTTTGATCTCAGCTTTCTAGAAGCATACTCCTACTTTACAACACTCACTATTCAGTTTGTTTCTAAGAAACTTAATACAGTAAAATAGTTTACTTTATCTCATTTCATTAAGCAGTTTAATAGTAAAAAAAAAAAAAAGGATGGCAAGCAAAAACAAAATATTGTCATCAGTTAGTATGTCTGTAGAAAAAATTTCACTTCACACATTTCTCCAAGGATTTGCTTTTTTTATAGATCAACTATAACTATCTTGATCTATGTTTCCTTTAAAATACTTGATATTTTATCAACACATTAACAATATGAACATGTAGGAGAGAAGCTAAAAATTAAATATAAAATACACTGAAATGCAAAAGAAACACGAGATATGTGTGACTGTGAAATATATTTTAATTTCATTATGTCAGAGATAAATTTTGATATATCTGATTAAGTCAATTTCTTGGATACAGTTTGACTACAGTCTATGGGTCGTTGTCATATGTTCTGGTAGCGGGCGGATATAGCACATTGACATTGTAGGGTGTGACATGTTCAATACTGTGTATGCTCTCCCTGGGTGTTCAAAATGGCCATACACCGTTCGTACACGGAGTGCATGAGGTGGTTCACAAAAGCCAGTGGCACCTGTGCCCACACCCTGAGGAAAGCTGCCTCCAGTTCCACATGAGTTGTTGGCCTTGGGACCACCTGGTTCAGTCAGCACTGGATTTCATCCCACTGGAGTTCAATTGGGTTCAAATCTTGGTTGAGAGCTGGCCACGGCATGGTTCTGATGTTGTGCTGATGCAGGAAGTCCATAGTGACCCTGGCCATGTGGGAGGGAGCATTGTCCTGCTGGAACACATGGCTATGGTAACGTGTGAAGAAGGGCACGATGTGAGGTCTTAGGATCTGGTCAACATAGTGCTGTGCTGTGATACCACTCCCTCTGCCTGCACCAACATTTTGGAACACATGGGGCCCAATTCTCTGATTCAGGTATATAGCACCCCAAACCATGGTGCTTTGGACACCCCATGCATCTCTCTCTGTGACACATGCATCTTTGTAGCATTCACCCCTCCTAGGTCACACCCTCACTCTGCCATCTGAGGTAGAAATGCACTACTGGCTCTTGTCAGAGAAGACTATTGACCTCCATTGTTGGTACTGTGTAGCCCACTGTAGTCATGCGTGATGGTGGTGGGCAGTAAGGACAGGCCCTTGAGCATGATGATAGCAATGCAGGTTGTTGGCGGACAGTTGACGTTATACCATGTTGTGACTGATGGGTCACTGTTCAGTGCCAATGATCTCATGAGCTGTCACACTGGCCAGTTCAAAGTGATCACAGAGGTGTTGCAGGTGGATGAAACAGTCCTGCCTGGGCATGGTCACCCAGGGGCGCCCTCTGCGGGCATGGTCTGCAGTACTGTTGGTCTTGTTGTATCACTGCTGCAGGCAATAGATGGTGCTGACATGGACATTATAAGCTTTTGCAACAACCAGAGTATGCTGTCCTGCTTGCAATTGGCCAATAGCATGTTCTCTCTATGCTGCTGACAATCAGGTTGTGCATGATGCATCCAAATTACAAATGCCAGGAACATGGTTCAAGTTGATTTATACCCATAACCTCCATGAGATGCATGTGCGTTTTGGTTTTTATGACAATTGTTTGCAACTGCCACCCACTGCATTCAATGCAGCTGTGTTTTGGCGTCTCATTTCAGGGAAAGTTGAAAGGTTACCTACAATTTGGGTCTCAGCCATAAACAGCAAGTCTTGGAATATTTACACTTATATCCTTGAAATAAATTTTCAGAATTTACCATATAAAAATGACATGAAAAAATTGTGTTTCTTTTGTGGTTCAGTGTATATTTAGAAAATACATAAACTCTAAGCACAATTTAGAAGTCATACAACAAAATCAAAACCTTAAGGCGACTCTTGAAATGATTATTATGTAGTTAAATAAAAATAATCTTAACTGTTCCAGGGTCATGGGAACTCTGCCAGTCTACCTTCTCACCACTTGTCACATCCTCTTCAAGTAACTCATAACCTCATATTACCTCTTACCTCAATCACCTACCTCTCTAAAAGAATGAAACAGAAAGTAGAAGAACTGTTTTCTGCTATATTATAGCCTAACAAGTAATGTTAGGCAGTGATACAGTATTGGTGTTCAGCAAAGAAACTTCTACATATTGTATGACCTGCTGGAAACAGCAGTCATATCTTCTTCAAAATACAAATACACCTCCATCTTAAGTAAGGGATGTATTGGACAATGTAATTCCTGATATATAAAATATTAAAAAAAGCGATGTTTACAACTGGAATGCCTTTCATTATAGATTTGGTTCATCAGAACTGATATGGGACTAAGCAATTAACCAAGTCAATGAAGAAAGATTTCTGTGTGGTCACTTGAGCAACTAAAATAGCAGCCAAATTTCCTTATTCAGGCTCACAACATATGAATACAGTGCAATATAATTTCTTTTTCTCAACAGGCCCTGCACTAATTAACCCTGTGCTAATTAGCATTATTCCAAAAGAAATCAAAAAAGAAAAAAAAATCCCATCACCTTCAAATAATACCTGGACCTTGAACACATCTCAGCCAACAACAACTCCCTACTTGAATAGAACATGATACTACAAAATTTGATTTAAAAATAACTTAACTGATCCTATCAGGTGGTGCTATTAAGTTAGATATGGCTTGGGCCAATGTTTGGCTGAAACATGTCTAAGTTTATCAAGTTTAAGTCACCACATTCAAAATTTTTAAACGACACATTAAAAAACGTACTCCATTATATTACAAAAATACAAGACACATAATACATGATAGAAAACAGACACATGATGGAAAATTGTTCCAGCATACTCTTGCCTGACTCATGCAAGTATGGAAAAGTACATGTTAAAATAATGATGCATGCATGCATACATACATACATTACATTACATAAACTCTGTGCAGTGGTACTCTCAGTGCTTATAACAGAAAATAACATTAAACTTTAGCACCTGAGTATTCCACTTTAGAATGAAAAAATGTTTTCTTTAGCAATCAAGTCTCAGTTACTACTCATTTGTTCAAGAATATAACATCAAAAAGAAGATGGATGTTAGCACGAGGTTGAAAGTTAAGTTTATTTAAGGAAAAGTACTGGAGGTTAAAAACACAATTCTAATGTTATTAAGACAGTGGCATTACATTTGACTGCAAAGTGGAATAGTTGCTCTCAAAATACCAGCTTCAACAATTCATACAGATAATCAAAGATATAAAAGTAGTCTATCCAATTTAGTATGTAAAATCAAATGTAAATAAAGTAAAAGAAAATTTCTACAGAAAGACCATAAGATTGGATTATGAAGAAAAGTTAGCAAATTTATTCATCAATTTAATTTTTGATATCATCAAAAGAACAGGAGAAACAAAGTTTTAAATATGAACTACAGGCTGGCTAGCTATTTTGCAGAAATGAGAATTCAACAGAGCAATTTATACAGAGAAACTTCAAAGAATGGAAACTACAATTTCCTGTAATTCAGAGCACCTCATAGTCCAAGTAGACAAAATAGAAAGAATGTTGCTCCAGAGGATGGTAAGGCAGATGTGCTGGAACAGCTACTCTGACTCATGGGGCTCACACTTGCAGATAGCCATCTCTGCCCTGATAGCAGTAAGCAAGGATATGGTCTGGGCACAAAGAATGCTGGAGGCCTCCACTGCTACAGGCTTGACCATAAATCCAACAGAGAGTAATTGATACCTTGACAGTTTGCTTTTCTCAGCCTGATGAGCAGTGGAGCCAGGGGTGGTAGTTGAACACACCAAGTTACTACTGGAGAAGGTGTCACAGCATGAGACATCCCAGAGGAGATGCTACAAAATGGGAAAATTGTCATACCATCAGGCCTTTTATTGCCCCTTCAGTCTAGCCCCACTGGTTCAAGCTGTAAAGGGAAGCCTATGGTATCTAGGCCATACTTTATGATCTTGTTAAAGGCAGTATGACACAGGAGATGACCAGTGCTATGACAGCATGACTGTGGCATTCATAAGGCGCACAGATTTGGAAGTCAAGCCTCAGGGAAATGCTAATGTGCAGACAGTCACTAGGAAGCTGAGTGCCAATCATGAGTGATGGTACCACATTGAGACAGGCTCCATTGTGAGGCTTGGATGCAGAGCAGAAACATGCCAGACAGTGCCGGTCAAGTCGGTACACTAACTTGTCTGAGTCTCACAATCTGTTAGAGATAGTGCTGCCTTTCTGCATACTTTTCCCTACAGGTGCTGATTTTCAACTCTTAAGGCCAAATATTAGCTGCATTGTTCTGACTGATCTCATTGAACCTACAAAAGCTATGGGTACAGCCATTTGCTCCAGATCACTGGTTCTCAACTTTTGAACTTAGTAACTCCATTTTACAGACACTCCTCCCCATGTTTCTCAGAAAAAAAAAAAATCCAAATTATTTTAAATAAACAAAAGCTCATTTTGTGCAGTGGTCTACTATCCTTATGCTCTTATACTACCCTATTCAGCATGTGCCTTATTTTAGATATTTGCATTGACTGGTGTCACCGATTCTTTAAAAAATCCAGTTATACTGGACTTTAGCACATCATCAATCGTATTCTTAGTCACTGATAACACAATGTCCTAATTCATATTCTAATCACAACAAAGAATATTTTAAAAATATGTTTACAATATAAGGATTGTACTTGGTTTAAATATCTTACTTCTATAAAAATCTCAGTCTTTCTAAACATCAAGTATCTACCCTACACACTGTTTTCTTGCGAGCTCACAATGCCCTGAAGGGGGTGCTGCTTCTAAGGTTAAGAACCACTACTTCAGACCATTCCAAAAAGAAAAAAGCATAATCTCATTTGGAGTAGTATTTCATCCTAGAAAGAATTCTACTGAGAAGTATTAGATATTACAAAATATATATATCTAAATCTAAAATTCTTTGTGTTTTTTCTCTCATTAGACATATCAACCTCTGGATATCATATCAACATTATATCAATATAGTCATTCTTATCCTCATGAACATTTTATCTATGATTGTTAACTTTATTTCCTCAAAGTCCAGTCTTGCTTTAGTTATTATCTCTGACCAGCACCTTATCAAGCCTAATTTTGTTATACTTTGCTCAGTCAGTTTCTGTTTTTCTTCTTTTTATTTATTTATTGTTAACATAATTTAGTCAGGAGGAAAGTAGCCCCAATAATCTTTCTCAGGATTTCATTTACTGGCAGGAGAAAGTTATTCTCAGATGGTGCCAAAAGGCTCAAATACTTACACCAGAGGGGAGTTCCACTAAACATCCAAGACATAGGTGGAGGTATTGAAACCAGGTGATGGTTCGGTCTACCACCCAATAACATGGATAGTCCCACCAGCTGACTTTCACAGTTTCCATTTACTAAATTTAACTTACAAGGCTTTGGGCAATCCAAAGATATGGTAAACAAGACGTGACAAGAAAAATTTTCTCTCATATATAAAAAGAATATCTGTCATTGAAACTACTAATTTTACTCCTTAGGCTATCTGCTTAGCAAGGATTAATTGGGTCATCTAGATAAATGAACTTAATCTAAGGAACCATTCACATATCATACTGAGTTGGTAGATTTAATGTCTCATTCCCTGTCAGTCTGTAATTGCACTATATCTCTAATGCTTCAATTAGTTGATTAATCTAAATTATACTGAGGTCCTGCTCACTTTTCTTAGAATTGACCAAAGGCATTTCTCTAACACTAATAAACTAAATGACTCTTTTGTACTCAACGTTTCTACTTTCATTTCTTTGAATAAAGCTCTTTATTCTCTATTTTCAGTCGTTTTCTTAATACACAATGTCTTAATGCATACTAGTATGTATCTTGCAGGTTCCTTGAACCTGCCCTTTAATAGTTGATTATATAATAGAATATACAAGGTTTTGAGAGAGGAGAACTTTTCATTTGTGATGTGAGATAATTAATAGACCTCTTCCTTCTACTATATATTGCAAATTGGTTGGTACTAGTATGGTCCACACCATAAAGTAAGTCTGTTTTTGTTCTTATATAAATACTCCAAGATCCGCAAAACCTTAAATTATTGGTATTACCAGATAAACAAAAGGCTTGATGCTCATTTTTCACAGTAAGAATAACTTTCAAGGGTGCACCTTCCACTGCTTATTGAATAAGAATTTATTGATATGAATTTTATTACATATAACACATATAAACTAAGTGCAAAGTATTTGTGGCTTGTCGGTAAGTAACGTTTAAAAAGTGAACGTTAAGAAATATGTAATTATGAAGTATTAGGAGATGACAAACAGAAATACCAGCCAAAGGTTAGATCTTTAAAATGTTATAAAAAACACTCCAAAAGTAGAAAAATGATAGCGTGAACTAAATGAAGTTAAGAAGCTTCTGATGGCTTAATTTAAATGCGGATTATATTAAACATGTGTGTGTGTGTGTGTGTGTGTGAGAGAGAGAGAGAGAGAGAGAGAGAGAGAGAGAGAGAGAGAGAGAGAGAGAGAGAG
>NC_068985.1:35930571-35931345 GCF_001194135.2 Octopus bimaculoides
GAGAGAGAGAGAGAGAGAGAGAGAGAGAGAGAGAGAGAGAGAGAGAGAGAGAGAGAGAGCGCGTGTGTGTATGGGAACTTTGCAAAAAAAGAAAAAAAATTAGATGCTGAAAGAATATCGCAGAGAGCAAATAGCTTGCATGTACATTAGCTCTACGCTATATGATACGGGTGGCTAGTAAATAAGCTGACGTGAACGAAAGGGTTAAAAATATTACCACAGTAAGATGAAAAAAATATAAATCCTTTAAGCAAAGGAAGAGAAATCTAGTGATTGAAGGAAACACGATCCAACGAAATCTTCACGCTGTCGTTCAACCTGCTAGAAATAACAGTCTGAACTCCCTCAAATCACACGCAACAGTCTTTAAAGGGACTTGTTGGATAACATGGAACTTAAGAAAAAGACGTGACTCAAGAAAAAAAATTAGATAGTCACGGTTGGAATGTTTTTGATTATAGGCCTGCTCGATTAGAAGTGACATGAGGATAAACAATCCTGGACCAACAAAGCAGCATATTTGCTCACTCTGCTAGAAATACCAGCCAATTAACCCTCAAACCACACTCTAGTCTCATTAAAATAGGATAAAGTGGTCTTGAACGCTCTATACAGAGAGAGAGAGAGAGAGAGAGAGAGAGTGAGAGAAAGAAAGAGGGAAAGAGAGAAAGAAAGAAAGAAAGGTTATCTTGGTTGGAATGCTATTGCTCAGAACTGATCTAAGGCAGAACAACTAACTAATGAAGGAGGCTCGACCTACAAGAAACTGCGATC
>NC_068985.1:35931878-35934079 GCF_001194135.2 Octopus bimaculoides
TATATATATATATATATTACAATAAAATATAACTGGTGACGAATATCTTTCTTATAATTGCGTGTAAAATTAGCTCCAGTTGAAGTAAACGTTCAGCTCGGAGATTAACTGATTTAGATTATTGATGATTTCAGAGGAATTCGAAGGCGGGGAGAATCCAAATTTAATGATTACCAAAGCTACATCCCCTGAAGGAGAAACCACCCATTAGCAATGCAAATCGATACGTGATTGATATAATAGTTTGGGCAAGTATTAGTCATCACATTCATTAAAAAAAAAAAAGAAGAGCTGAATTGGATGCTATTATCTAATTCATTCACAAGCAAAAACATTGTTCATGACCATTGAAGTTAGGGTTACATAAGCGTTAATGTACAATTCTTATTCCAGCTCGAGGCACCGGCTCTTAATACCAATCACTTGAAAGATAACGAGGAAATTCCACGTAGTTAGTCAACCAACTAGAAATAGCAGCCAAATTTCCCTTAAATCCCATCCCATCGCCTTAAGAAATATCTCAAATTGATATTGTAGTATTGGAATACATAGTCTCTATAAAACAAAAAAAGTGAGGCGATTATGGATGGATAGATGCATTGATCACAGTTCTATTTAATCGATGCTGAAATAGACAAAACAAGTTACGAAGATACACATGATAGATGGGCTGTTCACCTCTGTATATCTTTTAGAAAACATCACGCTTTAGCATGTTAAACATATACATATTTATTTATACACACTCATATAGTAAGTGAACATTGTTTATAACAAACGGGAAGAGTACTCAATGCGAGACAGAGTATAATTATATTTGTCAGCTGTCTAATGTCTCTACATGAAATTTCAACATACCTCGATCGGTTCAGTTATCGCTGATCTATGTTATGTTATTGTTTTGCTCTATGCTAACCCTGGTGGAGCAGATCAATGATCAAAGCGTTCCAGCCATGAACATCTCATCTAATTTTCAGACAATGCATCAAGAATATAATCAAAATTGTCTCCCTACTACTTTTAAGATGGTAGGGTATGATTTAAGGAATTTGGATGCGTTTTGCAACAAAATAGATGTTTTTTGTTGGATCGACGTTGATATGTGTGTGTGTGCGCGCGTGTGTACTCGCATAGTGGAATATCAGGCATAAAGATGTGCACTTATGTGGGAATCAAGTTCAATGTCGGACCTTATTGGTTACTATGTCCCTTTATTCTTACATTACATCTATCATGAATATAGTGTGAATAAACGGCGATATGACATCGAAAATATTTACAGTTGTTAATACTAAAAGCAAGAAGATAAATCGCCTTCTCTAAGCCTCTTATATAGTAAACTAGAAGGGCACGGCATTTTCAGCACAAATAAGAGGCACAGAAAAATTGGTAGCTATTTTACATCACTTACCGGTGATGATACCAGTAGCAATCGTTTGTCCACTCATACCAGGAATTTAAGGTAGTTGCGATAAAACGTAGAGGCAGCTGATAAACAGGATCGCTCTTGCTTCGTGAGCTTCGCCGGGATTGAACGAATCTGGTTAAGAGAGACACCTATTAAAGCAAGACCGACAGTCAGACAAGCTGCGTGTATACGTAGAGTCACGCACGCACATGATACGTACGTCGGATTACACTTACGCATACACGCACACAGATACAGACACGTGTGCATGTTCAAGATCGAGAAGGTAGGAGAGAAAGAAATAGAAGCAGTATATATTTGGCAATATTGAACGTGATGACAAATGAGAGAGAACGGGAACAATAGTAATAGGGAGTGAGAGAGAGAGAGGAAAAGAGAAATAGAGAGACGGTTACGAAGTAGAGGAAATAGTAAGAGAAAGAAATGATGCGAGGAGAAAAGATCAATAGATTAAAATCTGACAAAACAGGGAGAAAGCTACAGCGATAGAAAAGAGAATAAAAACTAAGTATGAAAATAGGGGTATTATATAATAAATACGACAGAAATGCGAAACTGCTGTTATGAATAAACTCCTTCCTACGCTACCACACTTTGTCTCTATCTATCTATCTATGTGTATATATGTGCGTGTATATATATATATATATATATATATATATATATATATATGTGTGTGTGTGTGTGTGTATATATATATATACATATGTATATATATATATATACATACATATGTATATATATATATATATATATACATATATATACATAC
>NC_068985.1:35934206-35948614 GCF_001194135.2 Octopus bimaculoides
ATATAATCATCATCATTTAACGTCCATTGTCCAAGCTGGCATGGGTTGGACGGTTTGACTGGGCTGGCACGCTTGAAGGCTGCACCAGACTCCAGTCCGATTTGGCATGGTTTTCTATGGCTGGACACCCTTCCTAACGCAAACCACTCCGAGAGTATAATGGGTGCTATGAATGTACATATATGTATGAGCATTCATATATACAGACATATATGTATATGTGGATGTATGTATGCATTTTTTGTACGTCGTCATCATCATCATCTAACATCCATTCTACATGCTGACAGGAGCTAGGCAGTTGGAGAGCTGCTCTGGCATCATTTGTCTATTTTGGCATAGTTTCTGCAGCTGGATACCCTTCCTAACGTCAACCACTTTACAGAATGTACCAGGTAGTAATGTGGCACTGGCTCAGGCACATGTGACACTGCACAGGCAACTTTACAGTACAGGTGCTTTTAGTGGAAGCGTAATGGCCCAGTGGTTAGGGTAGCGGACTCGCGGTCATAAGATCGTGGTTTCGATTCCCAGACCGGGCGTTGTGAGTGTTTATTGAGCGAAAACACCTAAAAGCTCCACGAGGCTCTGGCAGGGGATGGTGGCGAACCCTACTGTACTCTTTCACCAAACTTTCTCTCACTCTTACTTCCTGTTTCTGGTGTGCCTGTAATTCAAAGGGTCAGCCTTGTCACACTGTGTCACGCTGAATATCCCTGAGAACTATGTTAAGGGTACACGTGTCTGTGGAGTGCTCGGCCACTTGCACGTTAATTTCACGAGCAGGCTATTCCGTTGATTGGACCAACTGGAACCCTCGACGTCGTAAGCGACGGAGTGCCAACAACATGGGTGTTTTTTTATGACCCCAGCACCTGCGATCTCGCAAGAGTAGCATCTCTCAGCTGAGAGAGGAACGTAGAGGACATGCCTGTTTTATTTGGTTTGATGTGTCTTAAGCATAGCAAACTGCTAGAAGTTTCAGTCCTTTGTCATCTCTTCTGTGAGGCCCGTCTGAAGGTCCTTTCTCATCACTTTTTCTTCCTAGATCTACCCCTTCCACAGGTTTCCTCCTTAATTAGAGACTGGCACTTCTTTATGCAGCTGTCTCCATCCTATACACATCACATGACCATACCAGTACACTACATCTGATACCTTGTATCAATTTTTCTCTCAAATCATTTCCACTCTGTTGTGCATGCACAGAGACATTATCCATTCAGCAGCGCAAGCTGGTTTCATTTCTTTCAAGCCTTTGATTGTCCTCAGTGGTCACAGCCCAGGTCTCACTGCCATGTAGCATGGCTGTTCATACACAGGCATCATACAATCTACCTTCCACTCTGAGGAAGAGGCCCTTTGTTACCAACAAAAGTAGTATCTCTCTGAACTTTGTCCAACCTGTTCTTATTCTAGCTACCACATTTTCAAAACTACTCTCTCCACCACTAACTTGGTCACCTAAGTAATGGAAACTATCTACTCCTTCTAAGCATCCCCTGGGACATTTGAGGTTGTCTTATTTCCTATACATTCCGAGTGTTTAATGTACCTGCATATATGCCACACACAAAGACTATATTCTCTCTTAACCTTCCTGTGATACAACTGCACCCCTTATGTGTCCATAGCTTACACTGAGTACACTGCATCACTGTATGGAGTTTCTAACATCTTTTCTACACACTGAGCAGGGCTATGTTCATGAAGGGATCAGTAATTTGTCTGTTTTCCTACTTACTAGGACTTTGGTCTTTGCTAAATTAACTCTAAGGCCCTTTGCTTCCACACTTGAAATTTCTTCCCTAGTTCTGGTAGTGATTCTGTAATAAGAACAAGGTTGTCAGCCTTAAACTCTTCTATTATGGCTTGGAGGACTATGATAAGAAGAGACTGAGAACCAATCCATGGTGAAGTCGTACCTATACACTAGATTCCTTGCTATACTCATAGCTGACAACATTCTTGTACATGGTTTGTACAGCTCTCACCAACCACTCATCTATCCCCAACTTCTGCATTGCCCACCAGATAAGGGAGTAGGGGACCCTGTCAAAAGCTTTCTCCATGTCAACAAATGCCTAATACAGAGGTTTATTTTTGGCTAAATACTTCTGCAGTTGTCTCACCAGGAAGATAATATCAGTTGTGCTTCTTCCTGGTACAAAACCAAACTGCATCTCATGTAGGCTAACTCTCTTCCTAACTAATTGAGCTATGATTCTTTCACTAACTTTCATCACCTGGTCCAGCAGTTTGATACTACTGTAAGTATTTCTGTTTAAAGCATCATCATTGTCATTTAACATTCATTTTCCATTCTGGCATGAATATGCTATTCATGCCAGCATGAATAGCATATTTGACAAGGAACCAGAAAACTGTAGTGCTGCATTGAGTTCCAATGTCATCTTCAGCATGATTTCAATGGCTATATGCCCCTCTTAACACTAAACATTTTACAGTGTGTACTGGATGTTTTTTCTCATGTCACAGGCACTAGTGAGGTTGCCAAGTAACTTGCTGGACAGGAAAAAACAATGGATAAAAGAAAAAATTCCTCTTGAATAAGTGTGTGTATGTGTAGGAATATTTGAGAGAGCGGGGAGGTGGTTTTATGCCAGGGACAAGAATATGTGTCTCGCTATAGAGAAGACACATGACTACTCTGCATTATACAATGTTGGATGGGAGTATCTGAGAATAAAGATAAGATGATAGTGATGGGATACCAGAGCAAAACCCTCAAGGAATAAGAAATGGTATGGGCAGTGGATCGGGAAGGAAATAAAGCAGTTATAAGAGTGTGAGGTGGGAGTGACAGATAGTTAGAGATTGAATGTAGGGAGTGATGAACAGGAGTGGAGGTGCTGCATGATTGGAAATATCAATATTGGGGACTATAATGTGTGGGCATGGTGGCAGACATAAGAGGGGCCTGGGAATGATAGCAGATATGTGAGGTGTTATGATGAAGTATGGCAGAGGTAGGGTTGGAAATAACTGGAAGAATGATAATGAGAATGAGAGAGGGAAATAGGAGAGGGGTGGCTGTAACTGGTAACACAGAATTAAGAGATGTAATATGTGCCTAGGATGGATATGTAAAAACTATCATTTCATTTTCCAAGTTGAGATCCTAAACCGAATCTAAGGATTCTTGCTTGCCTGATCCACCGCTGGCAAAACAGGCATGAAAGAAATTTCTTTTGCACCTGTTCAGCCAGTGGTGGATCAGGTGAGTGAGAATCCTTAGATTCGGTTAGTGTAAAAACTAACATTTCATTTTCTGAGCTGAGATTTGAAACTGAATCTAAAGATTCTCACTCGCCTGATCCACCACTGGCTGAACAGGTGCGAAAGAAATTTCTTTGTTCTGTCAAAAAGTGATGGATGGATTTCCACTCGACCTCCGTCCTGAGCTGTGTCACTGAAAGGTTCAACTGGCCAGCAGGTGACCTAGATAGGTAGAAATTACTCCAATGGTATATCTGTTCTTCTAGCTAGGATGACCATTATAAATACAGTCAGACACATGGCAGATGGACAGACAGCTAACAACAGGCAAGCCGTCAAATGATGGCAGGCCATGAGCAAACGTTAATAGCCAACGACACTACACAGTAGCAGGACACAAACAGACAGGACGGAAAGACAACATGACCCGACCCAGTGACCAATGCACACACAGACGCAAAACATGCCTTGTACTACCTCATCACATCGGCACACTATTTCTCCTGTTGTTTCTTTTTACATTGCCAACTCGAAGCAGTTGGTAACTTCATGTAGTGGCCTTCATTGATTTTGTGAATCAAGCTTTGTGTATCCAACATGTAAATGCAAGTGCCGATCAATTAAATTATTTAAACTACATTCCGATGCATTTGAATTTTGTTGTACATGTACACTAATGCTGCATATCCAATGGTGCATACTACCTTCGTTCCTCTCTAGTCTATGTATGTCTTCTGTATTCAGGATCTTTGTCTTGCAAGTTACTTAGTAACCCTGCCAGTGCTGGTGCCATGTAAAAAGCACTCAGCCCACTATGTAGGGTGATTAGTGCTAGGAAAGGCATCAAGCCATAAAAAATCATACCAAATCAGACTCTGAAGCCTGGTGCAGTCTTTTGCCTAGCCAACTCCTGTCAAAATGTTCAACTCATGAGAGCATAGAAATAATGATGATGATGATGATATGTATATGTATATATGAGTGTAATGTGTGTGTGTATAATATATATGCATTCATATATATTGCACTCAGTTGTGTGTGCATCATGATCATCATCATCATTACTTTGTGTGTGCATATATGTGTGTCTTCTCTTCCCCTCCACTTTTATTTGTATACAACTATCATCTGCTGTCAAGCCAATGTGAAAGAATAGGCTCATCAAATCAGTGTGATCTCAAGCTCAAATTCATGGCTTCCATATCAGACCATGGTTTTTGGAGAGGGCATGCTGAGGCCTTCATCCTGCAGTGGATTGAAAATAGGCAATCCAATTCAGTCAAATCCAAATGTTTGCTCTGCATCATGGTTTAGAACCCAGCATGATGGTGTGTTGCTACTTGCACCAGGTATCCCTATTCATCTGCTGTTACCATCACGGAGATGAAGATCAGTTATTTTGTTTTTGCTTCATTTGAATAAAACAAAAATGTGCCACAAAGCATACATATTCAATGTGCATATATACATACTGCTGCCACACAATAAGTTACTGGGCATATTATGTGAAAATGATAGTGAGTATGATGTGTACACAGCTATTCTTCACTTGAACGAAACTCTTGTTCTACTCTAGCATCTATGTCTAGTGAGTAAGACTATGTGGCATTTAATTAGCCTAAATATGTATCAAAAAGTTTTGTTGGCGTGGCTGGGGTATTCCATACTTCTGCAACAATGAAATTCCACCACTTCTGTAGTGTCAGGCACATGGATGGTGTAGTATAGGTGGGAGTAATTGTGATTCTCTAGTCCCTTACATGGATGCATTCCCTGTTAAGGCACCACATAGATGAAGCCATCATCTTCATTGATTATCAATGAGTGAACGTAAAAACTTTAGGCATCTTCTTTTCTTTCCTTCTTTTATTTATTATTTTTATTATTACTGAGTGAGAGAGTAGCACATGCCATCAAAGTGACACTGAGGTACAAATATACAAAACCAAATATACCTTCATGACTACTCATCTAATAAGGCATCCTGTCATAGAAAATCTACCTTAATGAAAATGTTAAAAAAATATGAATTTGTCAAGGGCAGCGTAAATGTCCTCATAAATTTTAGTTTTTTAAGGCTTCTCTTTCCTATGGCCATAGCTATAGATATTGTATGAATCAATCTTAACATAATCCACTGATTTTGCATGGCATTCCTTAACTTATTGTTGTTGATGAATCTAATGGTTTCTGCTGGAAGTTTTACATTCCTAGGAATAAATACATTTCCCAATATCTAGTTCAGACAAGAGATCATATCCATTAGTATCACAATTTAATTTTTTACTTTTTGGAACCTAGCTTTCAAAATAAGACATGATAATCTCAATTTATTTTCATCTAGTAAATCATTTGTTATTTAAAAATACCCATTTTTAAAATAGAAACTTTGTTCATATTTCTCTGATAAAGAATTAGAACTGTGTCAAGTACTATGCATAATTTTATAAAACTTATTTCTGGGTTATCTGTATGTCAAACCTCATCAATGATCAAGGCACTTTTTCAAACTACTTATTTTGGCAATATCTTTTTCTTTTAAAAATGGGCTGTACATCTAATTCTGTAGCTAATTCTTTTGCTGATGCTAGTGCACTTACATATGCATTGGCATAATAATCAGTTAAGTAATTACTGACAATAATTAACAAAACAATGGTAGACAGTTCCAAAATGATGTTCTGCCCAATTTTGCTGACATTTATGTTGCCTTAGACAGAGTCATTATTACTAGAGGACTGAAATCTCCTATTTGAGATTCAGAAGTTTAAGCTTCATGTTGCATAACAGGACCAGAAGCAGACATATTTGAAACGTTATAAGGAGCTTCTCAAATTTCTTAAATTTCATATATAATGACTTTGACGCATTCTAATCTGTACCCCTATCATGTTTCTTGAAGAGATTTTTCAAAGAGACATTTAACATGACTTTTACGAATCCTGGAAAAAAGTCACTGAATAAATAATGACAGACTTAAGACTGATTTAACATTCTTTTTCTGTTTCATTGTTTTGTTTAAGATATTGAATAAAACCTTTGTTTTTTTTTTCCTCTCATATATGTGTAATGTTATTGTAGATGCTAGTAGAAACACTGCCTTTCAGGTGATTGTTTTTGCTACTTTAAATTCAGCAAAAGAAATGTAAAATTCAGACAGAAAAAAAGTCCAACCTGGATGAGTTAAGGGCTCTCTCTCTCTCTCTCTCATACACACACACACATTAGATGTGTGTACTGGTGTTATTCCAGTTATACCCATTGTATGAATGTGCGAGAGAGAAATAGAATGATTGTAAATGTACATGTAAGCAAGTTGAGAGAGAAATGTGAGTATTAATGTGAACTGTGAGAAAGTTGTCTTTATGTGTGGAGCAGATGGAACATAGTATCTGGCTATATTCCAAGACAACCTCTAAACAAAGGTTAGAATCAAAAGAAAACAAATTCCGAAGAACTAGAACTAGAACTAGAACATTCTATCAGCAGTTTGGTACTTAAATACAACAGACAGCAGCAGATCTTTGATGTTTGCTGATGATCTATCACAGATACCACAAAATATTATTGGTTGGAATAAATAGTATTTTCAAATTTTGGCACAAGGCCAGTAATATCGGGGAAGGGAGAAGTTGACTGTATCAGCCTCAGTGCTTAACTGGTAATTATTTCATCGAGCCCAAGAGGATGAAAGGCAAAGTTAACCTCAGCAGAATTTGAACTCAGATTTTAAAGATGGACAAAATGCCACTAAGCATTTTGCCAGCATGATTCTACCAGCTTGCTGTCCTGGCTGGAATAAATATTGAAAGATGTGTCTACTTGTCTGTGTAAACAGTTAGCTCTTGCAATTATTTTATTACTAAAATATATAGAGATATGGTATTATTGACTAAATGTTATCCTTTTTACAAAGGGATATTATAGGCTTGATTCTAAGAGAGAGGGTCTGTTACCAACACACATATACAGCTGAAGCTATAGGTTGATGATTGGAATTTATAGACATTTTAGAAATTTCTTTTCATCCTCCTCAACAAGCATTCTCTATAGTTTGCAAAAACTGTGTGTGTATGTGAGTGTATGTGTGTGTGTGCGTGTGTATGTGCATGCATGCATGTACAGGGCTGACTCTAGGGTTGCAGCTGTCCCGGATAAGATGAAGTTTGGCACCCTTATAATTACAATTTTTAAAACTTGCACAGGCATAATAGATGCTGAACATGTGTGGAAAATAGACTCCATTGCCAGGGGGGGGGGCAAGCCACAGGTAAGAGATAGCTTCCGGTATCTAGGCACCTAGGTTAGTAGTGGAGGTGGATATCCCAAGAACGTAGCTGTGAGAATAAGATTAGCTTGGGCCAAGTTCAGAGAGCTCCTACTCCTGCTGGCAACAAAGGGCCTCTCTCTCAGAGTGAAAGGCAGATTGTTTGATGCCTGTGTGTGAACAGCACTGCTGCATGGCAGTGATACATGGGCTATCACAGCTGAGGACATGCATAGGCTTGAAAGAAATGAAGCCAGTATACTTCGCTGGATGTGCAATGTCATTGTGTATGCTCAGCAGAGTGTAAGCATCTTGAGAGAAAAGTTAGGCACAAGAGGAACCAGATGTAGTGTGCAAGAGAGGTGACTGTGTTGATATGGTCATGTAACGCATATAGGCAAGGACAGCTGTGTAAAGAAGTGCCGATCTTTAACTGTGGAGGGAACCTGTGGTAGAGGTAGACCTAGGAAGACATGAGATGAAGTGAAGCATGATCTTCGAACCTTGAACCTCACAGAGGCAATGACTAGTAACCAAGACCTTTGGCGATGTGCTCTGTTTAAGAGGACTCAAGCCAAGTGCACCTGTGCTGGTGGCACATAAGAAAATCAACCTTGAACTTTGGGCCTCATGGGTAGCTAAGTTCCTTTTGAGCATTGGGCGTCATGGAGGCAAGTGGCTGAGTTCCTTTCAAGCGTTGGATCTCATAGAGGCAAGGTGGCTGATTTCCTTTGAGTGTTGAGCCTCATGGAGGCAAAGTGGCCAAGTTCCTTTTAGTGTTGGGCTTTACGGAGGCAATGACCAAGACTTTTGGTATTACGTTGTGCTTGAGAAGAAGACCCATCAAGCCAAGCAAAATCAGTCATGGCAGATACTGGTGTCACAAAAATAGCACCCATGCCAGTGGCACGTAAAAACAACCATTACACTCTCAGAGTGGTTGGTATTGGGAAGGGTGTCCAGCCGTAGAAAACCATGCCAAATCAGACTGGAGCCTGGCATAGCCTTCCAGCATGCCAGTCCAGTCAAACCATTCAACCCATGCCATCACAGACAACAGATGTTAAATGATGATGATGATGCTTTAAAACAAAAACAAAAATGAGAGAAAAACCTCAATCAATATCCTAACTAAAACATTTTTTGATTATGTGCAAATGATTTTTGTAGCAGCCGAGACCTTTGGAGATATGTTATGATGGTGAAGACCCAGCAAGTAATGTGAGATCGCAGCCATGGCCGATGCCAGTGTTGCATAACTGGCCCACTTAAAAGTATCCTTGAAGTGTCGAGTGATGTGATGTGCTTGAGAAGACCTGTTGAGTCAAGTGAAATCGTAGTTGTGGTCAGTGCTGCCTGACTAGAACCTGTGCTGGTGGCACGTAAGAAGCACCATTCGAGTGTGGGTCAATGCCAGAGCCACCCGACAGGCTCCGATACCAGTGGCATGTAAAAAGCTCCATCTGAATGTGGTTGAAACTAGTGCCTCCCTGACTGGCTCCCATGCCAGTGGCATGTAAAAAGCACTATCTGGATATAGTCAAAGCCAGTGCCCCCTGACTGGCTCCCATGCCAGTGGCATGTAAAAAGCACCCACTACACCCTCAGAGTGGTTGGCGTTAGGAAGGGCATCCAACTGTAGAAACCTTGTTGGATCAGATTATAGCTTGGTGCAGCCTACTGGCTTGCCATTCCTCAATCAAACTGTCCAACCCATACCAGCATGGAAAGCTGACGTTGAATGATGATGATGACGACGTCTTGGACATAAAGACAGACGAAATACAGCTAAGCATTTCACCTGGCGTGCTAACATTTCTGCAAGCTCGCCGCCTTTCAAAGCTACAAAATAATGCCTGATTAATTCCAAACAGTGTGAATGAAAAGCATTACATCTGACAGAGTAATTTGAATGCCAAAGGGTTAAACAAGGAAGACAGTTCTCAAGAAAATTCTAGCTGTTTTGATTGAAATGCACCTGCAATAATACTGCAGTTTATATTGTGATTCTAATTTATAGATCTTTCTCTCTGCTTTGGAAATGTAATAATTAAATATAATTCATGAGACTAAATTATAGTTATCAGAAGGATAATTTATTTGTAGACCATTTGTTCCCAGAAAATTTGTGTGATTTGAATTTTAATCTGAAATACATGGCTAAAATCAGATGCAATGTTTAAAATTGCATGTATCTGAGAACTTTGCTGATAGGTGTCATCACTCTTACTTTTGGTACTCATTATTGACATATATCACTTCCTCACTGTCATCATTTTTTCTTTCTTTTCTTCTCTCTCTCTTTCTTTCTCTTTCATTATTCCCTCTTCTATCTCTCATCGTTGACATACATCATTCACTCTCTCTCTTTCTTTTTTCTATCTCTCTGTACCATCAGTACATCTCACTTCCACTATTCCCTCTTCAATCACTTTACCTCTCTCTCACCACTCTTTCTTGTTCATAGTGTTACTCATGGTTTTCCTATTCAATCTCCTTCACAACAATTGGCATGTAGCTGCCTATAACTTTCTCTCACTTCTTCATTAATATGTCCTCTTACCAAATAAGTTCTATTGTATTGCCTTGCATCCTTTTTACTTGCATTGATTTGCATGATAATGCTTTTCTGTATTTTACTTGGGTGTCTTTGTGTTTTAGTAAATCAACATTGTATTTTCGTTGAACCCTACATTCCTCTTTTAAAGCCCTTAGCTTCAGTTGTAGTTTGCCAAATAGTAGATGGTGGTTGGAGGCTATGTCAGCCCCTCTTTTTTACCCTAACATCTAACAGTATATACTTAAAACCAGATGGCCCGAACACATAAGCAATATGGAGCTATGGCAAAGAATGAATCAAGCTTTGATTAGAGAGCAAATGTTTAAGAAAAAGTGGAAGTGGATTGATAGTATAATTAGAAAGGACACACCAAATGCAGCGAAAAGTGCTTTACAGTGGAATCTGGATGGATATAGAAAGAGAAGTAGGCCTAAGAACTTGTGGCGTAGATCAACACAAAAGGAACTAGAGAAAGGGGGGACATTCATGGCAGAGTATAAGTACAGAAGCGAAAAATAATGTGACATGGAATTCAATTATAAGTGGCCTATACTCCGCGTTGGAGGGTTAAAGGCAAGAACAAACTGTCCTCTTACCCCTGTCACTCAGCTTCTCCCATTATAATCTCTCTTCTATTCAGCCATTCAATCACATTGCCTCTTGCATACAGATAACATAGAGTGCATAAAATTCTTAAATCTTGCAGAAGACCAGACACCTTCTCTAGTATTGGACCACAATAAAATGCATCCAGTATGCTTTCGTGTAAGAAGAGGTGACAGTATAGGGTACAGTGAACCTTTAATCTTGTCAAAGACATGTCAACCTCTTTAGAACCAGTATCATGATAATATGTTCTCAGTATACTAAATAATGCGGTTGGTGTTAGGAATACATTCAACCATTAAAAGCATATAAAAATGGAGCATGCAAGTGAGATGTGGTCTTATACCAATCTAGGAAGGTAAGTAACTCCAGGTAAGAAAAGAACTGATTCAAAATTTAACAACCCACATCATACCATGCCAGCTTGGGAAGAAGTCAAATGGTGATGATGATGATAATGATATTACTGAACATTCAGTTATAATTTGTTATTTCTTTGTTATATAAATATTCTTTGTAAAAGTATTTGTAAATTCACATCAGTGTGTTTTACTGTTCTTTTTGCCATGTTTGTTCTAGAGTGGAAGTTTTCTTCAACACTACCAATTTGCCACAGTCCCTTGTCATCTCCTTAATGAGATTCTTCACACACATACACATGCACACACAACATGCATGTATATATACATATGTATAGAATCATTCTCTTGCTTTCTCTCTCTCTCTCTCTCTCTCTCTCTCTCTCTCTCTCTATATATATATATATATATATATATATATATATATAGAGAGAGAGAGAGAGAGAGAGAGAGTCAGTAAAGCGCTAGATAAAATATCTTTAGATTCCCTTATGACACATTTCTAGCACTAGGAAATATTGATTAGTCCCCAAGCAACTGTAGTAACTCTTTACTCTTTCTCTTTTACTTGTTTCAGTCATTTGACTGTGGCCATGCTGGAGCACCACCTTTAGTCGAGCAAATCAACCCCAGGACTTATTCTTTGTAAGCCTAGTATTTTTTCTATCGGTCTCATTTGTCGAACTGCTAAGTTATGGGGATGTAAACACACCAGCATCGGTTGTCAAGCGATGTTGGGGGGACAAACACAGACATACAAACACACACACACATATATATATATATATAAACATATATATATGATGGGCTTCTTTCAGTTTCCATCTACTAAATCCACTCACAAGGCTTTGGTCGGCCCGAGGCTATAGTAGAATACGCTTGCCCAAGGTGCCACGCAGTGGGACTGAACCCAGAACCATGTGGTTGGTAGGCAAGCTACTTACCACACAGCCACTCCTGTGCCTTGGTGAGTTTTTAGATTTTTTTATTTTGTTTTTTTTTATCAATGCTAAAATATGAAGAACACACTGCATGTAATAAGTGCCAACTGATTCAAAAGACTTTATTCTTAGATTGAAAGGATATTCATAAAAGTATTTGCACATAAGATTATTAGGAAAATAAACAAAGAGAAATAAAAGCTAAAATAATTACACAAAAATATTTCATTTTAAAATGTAGACTTTAAAATTAATAAATCAGTCAGCTGGCACATCTATTATAAATATTGATCCATATGGAATAAAATTAAATGGGGCAGTAAAGGTTACTATTGTAAATTAATAGCTAATCATACTTGGTGCTGACCTAAAAAACTATTGTCATTCTACATTAAGTACAAGCTATAAAACTACTGAAATAAAATGTAGTTGAAAGATTTATTAACCTGAGAATATTTCTGAGAAAATAGCTACATTGGAAAAACACCATACAGTCTGACATATGGCAGGTTAAAATTTCTGCTTTTAATATTTCTTGTACTCATAAGGGGACAAGCTAGCAGAATCATCAGCATGCAGGGCAAAATGCTTAGTGGTACTTCATCTGTCTTTACATTCTGAGTTCAAATTCCACTGAGGTCGACTTTGCCCTTCATCCTTTTAGGGTTAATGAAATAAGTACCAGTTGAGCACTGGGGTCGATGTGAACAACTTACCTTCCTAACGCTAACCACTCCGAGAGTGTAGTGGGTGCTTTTACATGCCACCGGCACGAGGGCCGGTCAGGCAGAACTGGCAATGGCCATGCTCAAAAAGGTGCTTTTTACATGTCACCTGCACAGGAGCCAGTCCAGCGGCACTGGCAGCGACCGCGCTCGAATGTTTTTTCACATGCTACCAGCACAAGTGCTAGTAAGGTGGTGATGGTAATGATCACACTCAAATGATGCTATTTCCATGCCACTGGCACGGAAGCCAGACAGCTGCTCTGGCAATGATCACGCTCAGATGGTGCTGTTAGCGCTCCACTGGCACAGGTGCCAGTCATTGAATTTGGTTCAATTATGATTTCGATTTCACTTGCCCCAACAGGTCTTTGCAAGCAGAGTTTAGTGTCCAACGAAGGAGAGGTTGGCATGGGTGCCAGTCGTCGAATTTGGTTCGATTTCTATTTCACTTGCCTCAACAGGTCTTTGCAAGCAGAGTTTAGGGTTCAATGAAGGAAAGGTATAAGTGGGCTGGCTACACCCCTGGCAGAGGCCACGGATTATGGTCTCACTTGGCTTGCTGGGTCTTCTCATGCACTGCATATTTCCAAAGGTCTCGGTCACTAGTCATTGCCTTGGTGAGGTCTAATGTTTGAAGGTCATGCTTCACCACCTCATCCCAGGTCTTCCTGTGTCTACCTCTTCCACAGGTTCCCTCAACCACTAGGGTGTGACACTTTTTCACACAGCTATCCTCATCCATTCTTGCCACATGACCATACCAGCGCAATCGTCTCTCTTGCACACCACAAGTGATGCTTCTTAGGCCCAACTTTTCTCTCAAGATACTTACAGTCTGTCGAGTATGCACACTGACATTACACATCCATCGGAGCACACTGGCTTCATTCTTTGCTAGCTTACACATGTTCTCAGCAGTCATGGCCCATGTTTCACTGAAATGTAGCATGGCTGTTCGTACACATGCGTCATATAGTCTGCCTTTTACTCTGAGCGAGAGGGCTTTTGTCACCAGCAGAGGTAAGAGCTCTCTGAACTTTGACCATGCTATTCTTATTCTAGCAGCTACACTTTCAGCACACCCTCCCCCGTTACTAACTTGGTCACCTAGATAATGGAAGCTATCAACTACTTCATATACATATACACACATATACATATATATACACACAAACACAAATATATACACACACACACACTTACAAATATATATACACACACACACACACACATACAAATATATACACACACATATTCATATATACGTGTTCTTGGTTGTCTCCTGTCCTAGCTTGATTTAAGCATTTGCTACCACAACCTCGTTTAGGCTTAGCAGCCCCTCTTGTTTTTTTTCACTGTCCTGTTTGGGATCTTTATGATTTGACGGGCAACACTTGTATTCTTAACGAAACACTTTCAAACTTGGGACACTGGTAGAATGTGTCATATAAAACAACTTCTCTTAACCTTAACAAAAAATTGTACATCGCAAGTTATTTCATGTTAAAGTTGTCGTATTTCTGTAATTTCAACCAATCACTGACGTCTATTCAGCTGAATACAGTTAGTGCTGTTCGGTGTCAAGTGTGTTATTCCCTGTTTAATTATATCATTATTCCCTAGTAAGGGTTTAGGGTTTTAGGGTTAGGGTTTTAGGGTTAGGGTTTTAGGGTTAGGGTTGGGGTTAGGGTTATGGTTATGAGTTAT
>NC_068985.1:35949026-35949706 GCF_001194135.2 Octopus bimaculoides
TACATGAAATAACTTCGAATACAATATTTTTTCTATGTTCTATAACACAAAATATACAAGTATTCAAAGTTTGAAAGTGTTTCAGTACCAAAAACACTACATAAAAAAATGTTGCCCGTCAAATCATAAAGATCCCCTGTCTGTATTACCTATTTTGACCCTCCGCAAAATTCCAGATTTTATTTAATTTGCTTTGCGGGAGCAATTGTTTTATCAAAAGCATATATTGTTGTTAAATACTCAAAATACGAGATTAGAAAAACAGCCAACAACTGATGAAGGGTCGTTCTTTATGTTGTTTGTTTTGTTTTCCATTTGTGTCTTTCATTGTTCGAAAGAATAGTTCATGTTCTATGTACTTGTGCTTCATACTTTTTTTGTTGTACACGTCTGTGACGTCTTGTGCCCACATATGCATATATATATACGTATAGATGTAAGTATGTACATATACATATGTATATATGCACACACACACACACATATATATATATATATATATATCAGATTCGCGTTTGGCCGTATGGCTTTTTTATGTTGTTTTCACTGTCCAATTTTTCCTGTCTTGGTTTACGTTTGCCACCTTGGAATCCTCTGTTTAGTTGGTTGATCACTACTCAGGAAGAGACGATTCTAGAGTACGTCCTGCCTTATCTTCGAAACGTAAAGTTAGAATAGAG
>NC_068985.1:35949806-35968844 GCF_001194135.2 Octopus bimaculoides
TTTCACACAGCTATCCTCATCCATTCTCGCTACATGACCATACCAGCGCATTCATCTCTCTTGCACACCACAGCTGATGCTTTGTAAGTTCAACTTTTCTCTCAAGGTACTAATACACTGTCTAGTATGCACACTGACATTACACATCTATCGGAGCATACTGGCTTCATTCCTTGCGAGCCTACGCATGTCCTCAGCAGTCACAGCCCATGTTTCACTGCCATGAAGCATGGTTGTTCGTACACATGCGTCATACAGTCTGCCTTTTACTCTAAGTGAGAGGCCCCTTGTCACCAGCAGAAGTAAGAGCTCTCTGAACTTTGTCCAGGCTATTCTTATTCTAGCAGTTACACTTTCAGCGCACCCTCCCCCGTTACTAACTTGGTCACCTAGATAGCGGAAGCTCTCCACTACGTCTAGTTTTTCTCCCTGGAATGTGGCAGAAGTTGTTTTCTGCACAGTTACAGTGTTTATAGCTCCTGAACATCTGCTACATACAAAAACTAACTTCCTAGTAAACCTTCCTCTGATATTGCTGCACCTCTTATGTGTCCATAGCTTGCACTGCGTGCATCTTATAGAGTTTCTACCTACGCCTTTTCTACAGATCGAGCAGGGCGATCTACCTGAAGGGGTTTGTGTGTTATATGTATATAGATATATATAAAATTTACAAACACACACACACACACTCATACATAAATGTGTGTGTGTGTGTGTGTGCATGTACATGTTTACAGTTATATGTCTGTGTGTTTGTGTGTATGTGTAATGTGTGTATGTGTGTGTTTATTAATTTTTATAATGTCACTTTTTCCAGATTGGGTTTGGGCAGGGAACATATTTATAGAAAGACAAAAATATATTTTTTCAAAGGAAAAGTGGTATATTTGAATATCTTTCAAAGTAATGGGCAAAAATTATGTAAAACTTCGAATGCAATGATTTAGTGATATTTGAATCCCTATTATAATGTTTTAAAGTCCTCAAATTTAGAAATTATTAATATATAAGCCTGAAATTTTGGAGGATGAGATTAGTGTATTCCAGTGCTCAGCTGGTTTTTATTTTATCAATTCTGAAAGAACAAAAAGTGAAGTCGACCTCGGTAGCATTTGAACTCAAAATGTAAACAGCCAGAAGATTATAATGTAGAAAATTTGAGATTGAGTTACAAAATGCGATAACCATAAACACTAAACATTCATGTCACAGAATCATTAATATACTTCAGAAAGATATGCTGTACACACAATCACCCATTAATCCATTGCCTAAGTATAAGTCAAGCCCTTGTATTAATTGCTTGTTTTTATAGTATAACTGTGTTAGAAAAACTATTACAATTGGTGGCGTGGCAATGAATTCATAGAACAAGTAACTGAAGTCTGAAACAGAGTTATGTCCCTTCGGCTTCTAAAAACGCCTAGTTTAGAATAGAGGCAGCTGATGAAGAATTAATCCAAGTGGCTATTTGTTTTTCTATGTGTTCGTTCCGTTGTCTGTAGTTCATTTTTCTAACGTCCTGTACCCGAATATGCATCTATATACACATGTAGATGTAAGTATGTACATATATGTGTGTATACATGCTTATATATCCGTTGTATTATTATGTCTCACAATAGCCGACTTTTGCCAATTTATAATTCACGAGTCAATAAAATAAGTACCAATGAAATTATTAGGTGAATCTATTCATGTACCTAAGTATTGAAATGTTTATTGTGTTGAACACTATACGCAAAAAACGCGCGCGCGCGCGCACACACACACGTACACACTGCAGCATGTACAAAATTATAATTGAAAATATATTTCATTTCAAAAATTAAAATTATAAGTTTGTGTAAAAAAATTGGCTGACATTAAGTTTCCATGAATTTTTATTAATAATAATTTTTTTCTATACCACCCAATTCCCACATAACCTGAAAATATATTAGATAATATATTTCATTAAAAAAAAAAAATTGTTTTTATATTTGTAAAAATTGACATTAAGTTTCAGTGTTATACTGTTTTCTGCAGGTATGTCTCCTGATGAATTTGATGTCAACTAACATGTTTTTGATTAATTTGTCTTCCAGCCAATATATTTTAACCAAGGTGCCTTCAGTGAATGTGCTTTATATGAATACGCTGCCTTGAAACAGTGATGAACTCATAACCAAATAATCTTTCTACTTAATATACACATCCTCTTCCTCTAGGTTCCAAAACTTTAGGGTTGTAACCATAAAGGTAGGCAAAATGAAAGGTAAGTCTATTGAATACTGGAGTGGAGATAAGTGGATCTGTGCCTCATGCCAGAGTTAAGGTAAAGAGGATCCTTAGCCAAACTCCTTAAGATAAGAGACATCAATACAAATTCTAGTGTCAGCAGAGGCAGAGTAACCATACTGTTAGTTAAGAAATGGCCACATAAGGTAATCGAATAAGATGATTCTAGTTATAGACAGCTCAACAGTGATAGTTTTCTTTGCATACATCTCATAGGCAGGATTGACAGAAGAATGAAAATGACTATTCAATGAAACCCTTCTGCAGAATACCTCAGTGACGATTGACAGCAACTTCATCATCATGACTGACAACTTCAATGTTGGTCAACATGTTGATGGTTTCCATGTCATACATGAAGGCTATGGAAATTGTTCAAGAAACGAGGAGGGTGTAAGACTCCTGGAGTTCTGTAATGCAACTGACTTAACAATTTACAACATGCACTTTAGGAAACCAGCCAACCACCTTATCACCTATAGGAAATGAGGTGAGCACACAAGTCAAATAGATTATATTCTCAACAGGAAATAGATCAGAAGAACTTTTGTAAACATCAAAACTGTTCCTGGTGATGAATACACTACACAACGCAGATTAGTGGCTTGTGACTTCAGAGTCAGTGATAGGCAAATGTGGAAATAAAAGACAATACCAAGAAGGAAGATATAAAAATTAAAAGAACCAGCAATAAGGAAGAGATTTAGAGAAATTCTAATTGGCATATATGACAGTAGGGAGAAAGATTTAAAACCATGATGTAGATGAAAATGGAATTCTTATGAAATAATCTGCTTAGTGTTGTTGATTAAACATATGGCTAAGACAAAGTCACAGCCAAGTTATAAGTAATATGGCGGTAGAATGATCTAGTAGATAGGGCAGTAAAGACTAAGAGATAGGCTTGAAAACCTGGAAGGAAAGTGGTAGTACAGAGATGCTCGTGAAAGAAGTGACCACAAAGCTATCAAACTGAGAGACCTATTATGAAAGTGAGAAAGAGTCATTAGGGAGAGTGTCTGCTTAGATGATATAGTTCAGATTTCTCCTAGGCTGGAGTATCACCAATGATCTCTTCATAGATAACAAGAAAAGAAGTCCCTAGCCAAGTGTAAGCATCTCTTTCTAGTATGTGCTGATTTGGAGAAGGACTTTGACAGAGTGATCACTAAGAAAACTAGGAGTTGATGAATTCAGTAAAATGAATGTTAACAATGAATTTAGGAATTTAGAATGCAAGTGTTCCACCAAGGCTCAGTTCTTTGCTTCATCTCATTCATTATGGCCCTACAAGTCCACATCATTGGAGTTTAAAACTGGTTTACTGAGGGGACTCCTGCATGCTGATGACACAGTTCTTCATGCAGAGGCTGTGAAAGTTTTATAGAAAAATTCAAGACAAGAAAACAAAAGGATTCAGTATAGACATACTAAAGACTAAAGTCATTAAGAAAGAAGTTAGGATTCTGATACTTACATGGAAAAGGCCATGTTCAGTATGCAGACAAGAAACAGGTAAAAATACCATACAGTGTACTCAATGCGATATATGAGTGCATGAGAAGTGTAATGGAATCAAGAGCAGGCTGACAGTGAATAAAGACTTTACCTGTGAAAGATATATGAAAATAGGGAATCCTCGAGCCATCAGTAAAATGAATGCCTTACAATGTTCAGAATGCAATTTCGTGGAGAAGGTTCATTCAACCCATACAAGCATGGTAAAATTAACATAAACTGATGACAATATATAAAAATTCACTCTCTGACCAAATCCTTTGGCGATATGCTGTACTTGAGAAGACTCATAAAGCCAAGTGAAATCGTAATTGTGGCTGATGCTGGTGTCATGTAATTGGCACGTAAAAAGCTCCTTTAGAGTGTTGGGCTTCACAGAGGCAATGACCGAGACCTCTGGTATTATGTCGTGCTTGAGAAGACTTATGAAGCCATGTAAAATTGCAGTCGTGACAGATACTGGTGTCACGCAAATAACACCCGTGCCGGTGGCACATAAAAACAGCTATTACACTCTCGGAGTGGTTGGCGTTAGGAAGGGCATCCAGTCGTAGAAACCATGCCAAATGAGACTGGGGTCTGGTGCAGCCTTTCAGTTTGCCAGCCCTGATCAAACCACCCAGCCCATACTAGTATGGACAACGGATGTTAAATGATGATGGTGATGATTATATATATATATATATATATATAGACATATATCGTCAGTGTCTCATATATCCAAAAAAGAAACACACTCTAAACCATAGAGCAGTAATGTATTTATATGTAGTTAAGTATATGTTTGGTCATAGAGTGACCAATGGTTTTGCATTAATAAAGGGCTTACTTCCATGAGTGGCACGTCAGACTCTAAAACCAAAGACATAATTGTTCAATTCTGAGAGGTAGGAATCCATCACTATCAGTGAGTAAATAAACAAATAAGCCCTGGTCAGCGGGGACGGGTTATCTCCCTTAGACCAAGCCTTGGGTCTTTAGTAGAAAGGATTATTATTGCAATTTAACGTTGTATGATATAATAATGTTCTTTTTTTTCATTGGTCAATCCATTTGTTAGTTAGTCAGCTGACAAAGCTAACTTCCGGTTTCGAAGCATAACAGGAAGCCGTTTATTTTTGTTTGCGAAACCTAATTGCTATTGGTAAGTTTGTCAATATATCTTCCTCAAATTATTTAAATATTATAAATATTACGCTTTTGGTTGACTGTATATAGGCTGCATTTGCATAATCGAAATTATAGTCGAATGTTGTTATTGAAAGAAGTAGAAGCTATAAATTTTGCTTCATGGTTGCAGAGTATCCTGAGCAAAACGTTTTCATATTGGTTAGGTGAATCCTAATCGAGCAGATCTATTTCCAAGTGGGCACTGTCATGGTATTAGCTGTCAGAATTGAAAGTAGAACCGACAAGGAACGTTACTGCTGGTTTGAGTTGATTCTTTGGCTACTGACTAGCCGGAGCTATCTATCTGTCTGTCTGTCTGTCTATCTCACTATCTCTCCCTCTCTATCTATCTATCACTCGTTCACCTCTGTGTCCGTAGAATTTATCAAATTAGAAAACGCAAATTTAATATAAAAATATATTTTCTGAAATTGCAAATTATTTAAAATATAAAAATATAATTTTCAACAGAGAGAATTTATCAAAATAGAAAACAAATGAAGTTTGAAGTTTAAAAATAATAGGATCGACCACTCACGACTAGCTAGCGCGGACGCGCGACTGCGCGTTCGGGACCACTCTGCTTTAGTAGTACTCTTATACTCTGTGTTTTCAAACGCATGGATATAGGTGTCAAATTTGTTCCAATAACTTTCGAGTGATAGATAGATAGATAGAGAGAGAGACAGAGACAGACAGATAGCTCGCTCCGGCCAGTCATGGTATTAGCTGTCAGTAGCCAAAGAATCAACTCAAACCAGCAGTAACGTTCCTTCAGATTTTTCTACTTTCACTTCTGACAGCTAATACCATGACAGTGCCTCCAAGTGTTCCATCCTGTCTTTAATTCAGACATAGCATATTCAGTAGTATATTATATCATGTGTCTACTTCGTTTTAAGATCGATGAGTTTTATTTGCGCAAGATTTCGTTGCTATTTCTGGCAGGAAGAATATCTGTGTTGGCACTCCGTCGCTTACGACGTCGAGGGTTCCAGTTGATCCGATCAACGGAACAGCCTGCTCGTGAAATTAACGTGCAAGTGGCTGAGCACTCCACATACACGTGTACCCTTAATGTAGTTCTCGGGGATATTCAGTGTGACAAGGCCGACCCTTTGAATTACAGGCACAACAGAAACAGTTGTGGTGAAAGAGTACAGCAGGGTTCGCCACCATCCCCTGCCGGAGCCTCGTGGAACTTTAGGTGTTATCATTTGCAAAACTGATGACGTTTCAGTTTGTGATACCTAGCTCTTTCAAGAATCATTAATTTGCTGTTACTAAATGTTATAAGTGCAAAGTAACAGAAGAATATATTTCACAACAGAAATTACCACTGAATGTTGTTATAAGAGAGATAGAAACAGTAGAAAGGACATAGTGTTAAGTGTTGGCATATTGGTCTCTTAGATGCAGTCTAGAAAGTTTGTGATTGTATTGCTTACTCTATCTCAATCATATTGGCAGTACTCTAGTGCAGGGGTTTTCAAACTGTGGTCCGCAAGGACAAGACAGGGGGTCCATGGACAGCAAATACTTTTTATGGGCAATTTGATTTTATATATGTTTCTTAATCGAAATCTTTTAATTGTCAATAAACATATTTGTTAAATACTGTTAAATAAATAAATGTAAAAATATATGTTATTTTAAGCAAATGTTTATGTATAAATTTCATAAGGGGGTCCCTAAGGTAAAGCCTGAAATATAAAGGGGTCCGCAAGTCAAAAAATTTGAAAACCCCTGCTCTAGTGTGATGCATAAAGTTACTTGTCTAAATTCTTATCTCTTTCATTGAAAGCTTTTCATTAGACCAGAGTCAACAGGGCTCTGTTCTACCTACATTCTGTTTACTTTCATGTATCTCAAGATTAGGTTTTGTGCCACACATACTATTTCTTTACATCTTGTTATTACTCTCAACCATATTTATTCCTATGCTTATAATACCATCACTTATTCTCTAATAATCTTTTATACAGAGATGTAATCCATAGGCAACCAAGATACTTCATGTCAGACATGTATTACTTCTACGAACAAAGGCTTTCTAAAGCATTCTTGAACAAGGATCTGACAACCAGATTTCCTTCAACATTACAAAAGCATAGTTATTACTGAGACACATCTCTCTACATGTAAACAATGCAGAACTTGATAAATATATGTACAAATATATAGATGCAGGTATAACTATGTGGTAAGAAGCTTGCTTCCCAACCACATGGTCCCAGGTTCAGTCCCACTGTGTGACCTCTTGGGCAAGTGTCTTCTGTTGTAGTCTCAGGCTGATCAAAGCCTTGTGAGTGAAGTTGGTAGACAGAAACTGCAAGAAGCCTGTCATATATTTATATATATATATATATATACATATATTTGTGTGTGTGTGTGTGTCTGCCTGCCATTGACAAAACCAGTGTTGGTGTGTCTACATCCCTGTAACTTAGTGGTTTGGCAAAATAAATCACTAAAATAAGTACCATGCTTAAAATAATTGGAGAAATGAAATAATATTTTGAGGTTATGTCTTGATAAAAGTTCATAATCGTTTGACCCTGTGATTTTACAGTAGTTTTCTTCTAAATCTTATACTTTATGAATCCTTTTTTTTTCCAGACATACCAGCAATATCTTTCTTCTTTCCTAAGTAATTATTAAAAAATTTCAGCCATGATGAACCCATTTTTATGTATATCTAGGACTACATTATTAAACATGATCCTCCTTCTTGAGATGCTAGGTTTTGATTTGAGGGAAATTGGTTGTTATTTTTAACAGATCAAGTGACTGCACTGAAATTCCCTTGTCAGCACATATTATGTTTTCTTTTGTACGTTTGCTATTTTCGAACAATAACTCAAAAAATATTTTTGCTTTAATTCTCTTAACAGTTATTGTTGACCTGGTCAGAATTTTTCCACTACTCTCATAATGACAAGGCATGCCAAAAATTGTACAGCAGGTACTGTATATACTTACCATGAACGTAAGAAAGATACTGCAACATCAGGCTATGGTAGCAAAAGTATTCGTGTCGGGAAAGATTCAGTCAAGGTAAATATATATCTTTTTATTTTGAGGAAATGCTTGTGATTTATTTTTTCTTTCCATAAACAAGTAGAAGTTTTTTGTTGGTGTCAAGAGTCATGCTGCACAGACTGTTTATTTGCATTTGATTATGTAAAATGCATAGCTGACAACTTTGTAGGTATAAAATTCTACAAAGAAGCTATCTAAATAGCATTCAGTGAGTAGTTGTTACTGTTTAGCACCAGGTCAGCTTGATCTTGCAGATCTTTGATCAAAGACAGTTCAGTTATGACTGTCCCATTTTCCTTAAGATAGCAGGATATTAAGAAAAATTGACTGCTCTTTCTAGTTGGCCAAGTAACCATACAAAGGCTGCTTTAGCTGTGTGCAGTTGATTATAATGTTGATGAGGCATCATCATCATTTAACATCTGCTTTCCATGCTAGCTTGGATTGGACGATTTGACTGAGGACTGGTGAACTAGATGGGCTACACCAGGTTCCAATCTGATTTGGCAGAGTTTCTACAGCTGGATGCCCTTCCTAACAACGCCAACCACTCCGAGAGTGTAGTGGATGCTTTTACGTGCCACTGGCATGAAGGCCAGTCAGGCGGTACTGGCAATGGCCACGCTCAAAATGGTGTATTTTACGTGCCACTTGCACAGGAGCCAGTCCAGCGACACTGGCAATGATCTCGCTTGAATGTCTTACACATGCCACCGGCACAAGTGCCAGGAAGGCGATGCTGGGCACAGGTGCCATCACGATTTTGGAAAACTGAAATAAATCCTGTCATATTACATAACAATATATAATTCTGAATTATCAAAGTATAAAATAAACTACTTGTGTCAGTTGTTAGTTGTCAGGACACTGCATCCTTCAAAAATTCCATGCTTCCTGAAATTTGCCAACATTGCTCCTGACATACGTAATGCACCCTTTCCTCTTTATGACCCTTTAATGTTAAGTTCTCTATCTTTTTGTGTATTTTATTCTATGTACTGTGCCTGTACTTCTCCCCTCAAAATTGCTGGCTTTATACCAAAATTAGACAGTATTATTATTATTATTATTATTATTATTATTATTATTATTGTTATTATTATAGTTTCAAATTTTGACACAAGGCCAGCAGTTTTGGAAGAGAGGTATAAGTCAATTACATCAACTCCACTGCTCAACTGGTACTCAATTTATTTATCCTGAAAGGATGAAAGGCAAAGCCAATCTCAGTGGAATTTGAACTCAGAATATAAGGACAGACAAAATGCCGCTAAGCATTTTACCTGACACGCTAAATTTTCTGTCAGCTCACTGCCTTTAATAATAATAATAATAATCATAATCATCATCGTTTAACGTCCGCTTTCCATGCTAGCATGGGTTGGACGATTTGACTGGGGACTGGCGAACCAGATGGCTACACCAGACTCCAATCTGATCTGGCAGAGTTTCTACAGCTGGATGCCCTTCCTACTGCCAACCACTCTAAGAGTGTAGTGGGTGCTTTTTAATTGCTACCAGCATGGGGGCCAGTACGGCAGTACTGGCAAATAATAGTAATAATAATAATAATAATAATAATAATCAGGATAATAATAATGGCTTCAAATTTTGGGACAAGGCCAGCAATTTCAGGAGGGGTGGTGGGGCATGTCGATTGCATCACCCTCAGTGCTCAACTGATACTTATTTTATCAACCCTGAAAGGATGACAGGTAAAGTCAACCTCAGTGGAATTTGAACTCAGAACACAAAGACAAACAAAATGCTGCTAAGCATTTTGTCCAGTATGCTTATGATACTGGCAGCTCACCGCCTTATTCAGTAATAATGATGATAATAACTAGCTGACCCCGTGAAAAATTCACGAAAGATATATAAAATGTAAACATCAGTAAATCGTGTGCTGGTGCCATGAGAAATGTTTCTATATTGTGACAGTTAAAGGTGGCGAGCTGGCAGGATCGTTAGCACGCCAGGTGAAATGCTTAGTGGTATTTCGTCTGTCTTTACATTCTGAGTTCAAATTCTGTCGAGGTCGACTTCGCCTTTCATTCCTTTGGGGTCGATAAATTAAGTACCGGTTGCATACTGGGGTTGATCTAATTGACTGGCCCTCTCCCACCAAAATTTTCAGAACTTGTGCTTATAGTAGAAAAGTATATTGCAACAGTTAACAGAATATAGAAAGAAGGGTAAAATCGATAACTATATAATCCAACCAAAATATCCCAGTTATGCAAACGTAAACAGTATTACTATTTAGCCTTAAAATACATCGTACATATTCAGAGAACCCTCTTGGTTTAGTGGTACGGAACGTTTTTCTGGTATTCTTTTACTCTTTTACTTATTTCAGTCATTTGACAGTGCTTTAGAATTTGCAGATGTGGAAGAGGTGAATAAAAAAAAAACAACAGAAGCATTAAAAGCATCACTTCACAAAAGTTCCAGCACTGCTTCAAACAGTGGAAAATGCACCTGGACTGATGCAGTGCTTCATCATCACCACCATCAGTTAACATCCATTGTCCATGCTGGCATGGGTTAGATGGTTTGACCAGTGTTGGTAAGCTGAGGAGTTGCACCAGACTCCAGTCTGATTTAGCATGGTTTCTATACCTGGAAGCCCTTCCTAATGCCAACTATTCCAAAAACGTAACCACTTTCAGAGTGTAATGGAGAATATTTTGAAGGTAATAAAAGTGTAAACATATAAAACTGAGTGAATAAAATAATACTGCAAAATTCCAGTTTCTTTTGGGTACTCCTTCATATTTCTTACATATAAAAATAAGTTGTACTTATTTTTATTCTAATGTAACATCTGTTCTCCTTCAGTTATTTGAACTACTTTAGGCCCTTAACCTTGCAAGTTATGAGGTGATAATTATTAATGTTGGAGCCATGAAAAAAAACAGTGTACTCTGTGAAGTGGTTGGCATTAGGAAGTACATCTGGCTGAAGAAATCATGCCAAAGTAGTCATTGATGCACGAGCTAGTCTTCCAACTTGTCAGATCCTGTCAAATTGTCTAGCTCATGGAAGACAAAACATTAAATGATGAGGATGTAGCATATAGAAAAGTAACATGTTTTAGGTAGAAATGGAAGTGCACCAGAATGAAGTGTCATCACCAGCATTTTATGTCTACTTTTCCATGCTGGCATAAGTTGGGCAGTTTTTCAGAGTTAGTGTTATGCTGCCAGTTGCCTTTCCTGTTGCAATTCCTTTTAGTTACCTCCTGTGGCATGTAGGGATGCAATGTATCTATTCTAAAACTGGGATACACATAATAAAAGAGCACCTGACTAAATGACACACAGTATATAGCAAGCCCATAAGGAAGATTGTGTGCAGTCACTTAAGCTGATTGGAAATAGCAAACAAGCCTTTATGAAATCAAACTTAACTGTGTTAAAAGAAAATGAGAATATAGTTATTGATCATAGATGACTTGCAGTTAAATGCAGTATTTAGTTTTTCCTGCTTAATTTCTGGTTTCAACTTCTGCTTGGTTTAACTGTGTTTTATAAGATTATGCACCTGTAATAAACCAAATAAATTCACTTGACTTCACTCTAGCCTTTATAAGAATTGCTATAGTGTTTAGTCAGTAGAAAACATTATAACCTGTACATTTCATATATAAAATGGTGTAGGGTAGTGGTCAGTAAAGAAGTACCTATCCAAGATGGTGGATTGGCAGAACTGTAAGAGCAAACTGGATGCCTTGCAATATTTGTTCCTGTTCTTTGCAGTATTTGTTCTTGCTCAAATCTCACCATGGTCTACTTAGCCACCTGGTTTAACACATCCACCTGACATCTTGGGAAACATTCGGACTGGATTTCTGATTTGAGGATACCTTCTTCCCTCTATTTGACTAATCTTGGAAACCCTGTAACAAGTCAAGGGTACTGCCTTTCCTCTTGACTAAAAGATTATAAAAATCCCTACAAATGGTGTTGGCTATAACAATGCTATTCTCCCATTTTTTTTTTATCAGTAAAAGCCAACTTCAAATTAATATTGAGTCATTCTATAATATTTATTTCATAGGATTTTGATTGCTGTTCCTTGACTCTTCAACCTTGCCGGAATCCTGTCATAACGTAAGTAATGGTCTTAGGTTTCAAAGTTATGCAGGATTATAAACCATTGAAACAAAAGTTGACTGCAATTCTCATATGTAAAATAACTTTTGTAATTGTCTGTTAATACCTGTTGTGTGTTTAGATCCTACTAAAGTTAATTTTTCCTTTTTTTTATTGACAAGATATAATATCAGTGAAATACTAAGGAGGGATTTTCACTCCAGTGTGTAACTTTAGCCTAATGGAATATATATATATTTTTATGTGTGTGTGTGTGTGTGTGTGCAGGCATAACTATGTGGTAAGAAGCTTGCTTCTCAGCCACAAGGTTTCAGGTTCAGTCCCACTGTGTGGTACCTTGCACAAGTGTTTTCTACTATAGACTGAAGCTGACCAAAGTCTTGTGAGTAGATTTGGTAGATGGAAACTGAAAGAAGCCCGTCATGTGTGTGTGTGTGTCATGAAGAATATATGCTCTTTCAAAGGTGTCAATCCCATCCTTAATCTGCTTCCTCTATCATCTGTGGCAATGACTGGCATTACTCTCCCAGTCAGTCTCCTGCATATCACAAGCCTTTAATGAGGACTTGATACAGTCGTTAAAACACAGCCTTGGTTTCTGCCAGGGTCTCTTTCCACTAACAAGTTCCCCATATAGCATTTGTTTAGAGATATTTTGTATCAATCTAAGATTGTAGGATATTACTTTAAAAGTTATATTATTTCTTTGAGTCAAGCAAGCTGAAGATATATTACAACTCCTACTTTATAGTTGAAAAGACATCCAGCTTATGATTCAGTAAATCAAGCAATTGTCAAAAATGTCAGAACAATATGAGAAATAGTTAATGTTTCAAACATTCAGTTAGATTCATGGTGTTTGGAGTGATCACCAGCGATGGCGACGTTATGCCTCCATTCATCTTCCCACATGGCCTCAGACTCAACATGGAGGACTACATCAAGTGCCGGGAGGAGGTAGTGCTGCCCTGGGTCAACTGGGTGGCTACAAGAAGACCCTATGCCTGGTAACAAGACTTCGTACCATGCCACACAAGCAGGAAAACCCAGTCATGGCTGTCAGACAATTTCTGCAACTACATCACCCCTGACATCTGGTCGCTTAATTCTCCACACTGCAACCCCTTGGATTATTATTTAGATTTTCTTTGTTAAGTATTTCCTTAATTTTTATTAATTACTCATAGTGTGGTAATGGACGAGTGGTCTCCCTTACTTAAACTACTTGAGTTGTATTTGTTGAATAGAATATTAATGTAGTATTATTTGTTGAATCTTTTTTTCATTCAGTTGTTTTTGAGCAAGGTATGCTACAATATAATTCTTTCTTAATGGATTTGTTTTGTCATGAATATATTTAGAAAAGCTAAGCTCCTGGTGAAAACATTTCATTCTTCTAAAGCACAAATCTAGGTGAGAATTTCCATGGGACCATATTTGGTATTATGTGTGGAGGCAACACTTATTTTTTTCTCATTTATTTAAGTGCTGATGCTCTTATACAGGTCGATTTGTTTAGCACCTGAGTGCATGATGTTTTCACATAGACTCTTGATGAGAATTTCTATATTAGGATGAGATGGTACCTAAAATTCTCTGTATTTTATGTAGACATCATCATCATCATCATCGTCGTTTAACGTCCGCTTTCCATGCTAGCATGGGTTGGACGATTTGATTGAGGACTGGTGAAACCGGATGGCAACACCAGGCTCCAATCTAATTTGGCAGAGTTTCTACAGCTGGATGTCCTTCCTAACGCCAACCACTCAGAGAGTGCTTGGCTTTACATACATCATGTCAGACCCTAATGGCTGATGACCAGGCATATGTAAAGCTAAGCACTCTATGGATGTTCACACCATGGGTAACCTTATGAACTGGCCATTACTAGCTTTAAAGATATATATATATATATATATATATATATGTATATATTTTTATTAATATTTGGCAGAAGTAACAGAATGACTCAAGGTCTAAGGGTTTTGTGTGGTATTTATATATCACCGTATCAGCCTGACTATTGGACGTTGTTGTACATTGCTGGTCACAATGGGCTTCTAATTCTTTCCTGATTGGATTATTCTTTTCCATCTTGGCCTAAATCATTTCATTATATCAACATGAGGCACAGGTAAAAGGAGTAAAGACCTCCTTCGGTCACGAATGATCATGGGATTATACCTAGAAAGTTCCCCTCCTAGGCACAAGTCCAGGTAAGCTTGTTCATGGAAGACCAGTAGTCGCCAATGCATATCAGCTTCTCCTCTCTATGCCACTGATTTTGTCCATGGGAAAGGCAAAGGCCGATACAGCTTGGCACCAGTGATGTTGCAGCTCATTTCTACAGCTGAATGAACTGGAGCAACACAAAACAAAGTGTCTTGCTCAAGAACACAACAAAGCCTGGTCCGGAAATCAAACTCACAACCTCACATGGCAGTGAAACATGGGCTGTGACTGCTGAGGACATGCGCTTGAAAGAAATGAAGTTAGTATGCTTTGTTGGATGTGCATTGTCAGTGTGCATGTATGACAAAGTGTGAACATCTTGAGAGAAAAGTTGGGCATAAGAAGCATCAGCTGTGGTGTGCAAGAGAGACAACACTAGTATGGTCATGTGGTATGTATGGACGAGGACAGCTGTGTAAGAAATTACCGATTTCTAACTGTAGAGGGAGCCTGTGGAAGAGGTAGATCCAGGAAGATGTGAGGTGGTGAAGCATGATCTTCAAATGGGCCTCACAGAGGCAATGAGAAGTGACCAAGACCTTTGGTGATACGCCCTACTTGAGAAGACGCATCAAGCCAGTTGATGTCAGTGGCACATAAAAGCACCCATGCTGGTTGCACATAAGGAGCACCCATTACACTCTTGGAGTGGTTGGCATTCGGAAAGGCATCCAGCTGTAGAACCATGCCAAATCAGACTGGAACTTGATGCAGCCCTCAGCTTACTAGTTCCAGCCTAACTGTCTAGCCCATACCAGCATGGAAGCAGATGCTAAATGATGATGATGATGTGTATTAACCAATAAAGTCAACTATCATGAAAAATAGAGAATATACTACCAATCATCAATGCTTGCAAATAATTTGTCTAATATTTTAGTATTCTAAACTTGGTAACTATTTTCAAGAAAGTTAGTTACAATATAGGAATAACTAATGGGAAATATTCAATAAGTTAGTATTTGTCAATTTTTGTAGCAGTTTATATTTAAACTGCCAAATATATATAAATATATAAGTTCATATCTTAACTTCATAAATTGTTTTATTGTTATTGTTAATTTTGATTGTTTAATTCTATAAGTCCATTTTTGTTCTTGTAGACCTGATGGCCATCTTTATGATAAAGAAGCTATTCTGGAATATATTATTCACAAGAAGAAAGAAATTGCTTTAAAACTGAAGAAGTATGAAAAGCAAAAGTCTAAAAATGAAGTATGTATTCATATATTTAAGTTTAAGCTTAGCAGATCAAAAGGATTTGTTACTAAAGTGGAAAAATAACCCAAAAAAACCTGACAGCCTCATTGATTAAGGCTAGATTACAATCTCATGAGTTGTATGTCTGCTGTTTAGATAGTGTTATTTTTTTGAGTAATGTACTTATTTCTATGTTCTTCAGTTTGCTAAACTTTGAGTAATAGGATTTAGACACGCGAATATTTCTAGTAATAAACTGACATCCTAATTACTGAAATTACGACTCTCTTGTGATCATATACAACTTGTTTTACATTTTTATTTTCAGTTTTCCAAATCTAAATTGAGTGGAGACATTTCTTTCTACAAGCCTTTTCAAACACATTCTATGATGCTAATGTCAAGTTAAGAACATCTGGTTTTATCTGACATTGTAGCTGGCAGTGGGGAGGATATCTAACTGCATTCTCATGAAATACAATATTATATTGAATATAATAATTATCATCATTGTTGTCATAAAGTAAAAAAAAAGTAATGTGTTAGAATTTTTTAGATAAATTGATAGAACATTTGTTTACTCTGTTGAGATTTATATTTAGATAAATTGATAAAACATTTGTTTACTTATTTATCATTATCTTAGAATTAAAAATGTAATCAGTAGATAAATTAATAAAATGTTTGTTTATTCTATTAAACAAGTGTTATGTTTGCTAATACAGAGATTAAATCTTGCTTTACGTGGGATATAGTATTAAGTGTATTCAGTTGTAGTCATAAATGGGATATGAAATAACACGAATAACTTGTGTCGCTTTGAGGACAAAAGCATAATCTGTCTGTCTGTTGTTTTAATATCCACTTTTCCATTCTTGCATTGGTTGGATTGAATTTTTATGAGGAAGAGATTTTCTATGACTAGATGCTCTTCCTGTTGCCAACCCTCAGCTGTTTCCGAGTAAGGCAATAAAATAATTCCCTATAAGATGAACGGAGGACACTGCCTGCATGATTGTGACTCTCATTTACAACTATCACATGATGTCAAGACAAGGAGACAGTAACATATACATCTGTCTGTCTGTCTATCAGCACACACACACAGAGAGGCCTGTAATTTGATGACATGTCCTAACACATCTTCACCTTCTCCTCTCTCCTTTTCCCACTGGAGTAGTCATGTAACCTCACTGGTGCTGGTGCCATGTAAAAGGCACTTTGCACACTCTGTAAAGTGGTTCGCTTCAGGAAGGGCATTCAGCCTTACAAACCCTGCCAAAGCAGACAGTAGGGCTTGGTATGCCAGCTCCGGTCAAACCATCCATCCCATACAGTATGGAAGGCAGATATTTGATGATGATGATGATATATGTGTGTATTTGTGTGTGGGTGTTTGTGTCTCTTTGTGTTGACATTGCATGATTATTGTGACTGAGTGTCACTGTCATATGAACAGTGCCATCATTCATTTCCAACATTCTGAGAAAACATATCTGGATGTGGGGAAATATTACTTTGCTTAGAAACAGGTATGGGTTCGTGACAGGAAGGGCATCTGGCTATAGAGAAATCTACCTTAGTAAACTCCATCTGACCCATGCAGGCATGGAAAAGGGGACATTAAAATGGTGGTGGTGGTGATGATGGGGATGATCTTTGTACAGAGGGTGAGGAATAGTGCTTTTATGTGGGGATTGTAGTAGTATTTTGGAGTATCATTGATATGTCAGGTGTGAGGTGAAGATTGTACATGTAGAAGCAGGAACTTTTATGGTTGAAGTCTGCTGCAGCAACAAGCTATGTCCTTTGCAGGTGGTCTTTGATTTTGAGTATCTTTATTTTATTATGAAGATAATCTTTGTGCATCCTGTGATGACAGAAATTGCAGTTGTTTTTGTTTTTTTAGATTGTTGTGGTTTATTGGTGAGGGATTGGCAATATCATTACTTTATTAGAACTTTATTTGGTTCTAATTTTCATCATTCTCGCCTTATCTGCTACCACCACCACCATCACCATTACTGCCTATCTCAAGAAGAGATGTTCAACTTACTAGAGTGGAGGTGCAATGGCCCAGTGGTTAGGGCAGCGGGCTTGTGGTCAGGATCACAGTTTCGATTCCCAGACCGGGCGTTGTGAGTGTTTATTGAGCAAAAAACACCTAAAGCTCCACGAGGCTCCGGCAGGGGATGGTGGCGAACCCTGTTGTACTCTTCCACCACAACTTTCTCTCACTCTTTCTTCCTGTTTCTGTTGTACCTGTATTTCAAAGGGGCCAGCCTTGTCACACTATGTCACGCTGAATATCCCCGAGAACTACGTTAAGTGTACACGTGTCTGTGGAGCGCTCAGCCACTTGCACGTTAATTTCACGAGCAGGCTGTTCCATTGATCGGATCAACTGGAACCCTCGACGTCGTAAGCGACGGAGTGCCAACAACAACAACAACTTACTAGAAATAGCATACCTACTATCTCTAAAAAAGGATGAGCACATTGATAATGTAGTCTTGGATATACAAAAGTTGTGATGGTCAATGCTAAAACATTTTGATCGTAGGCTAACTTGCGACTAAACAACAACAATCGTTGTCACCAACAAATGCAGGTTTACAGGAAAAGTATTTATATGAAGTTGTCAACAACAGAGAATATCTAGTTTAATTGTGATTATTTTGATGCAATTGTTTTATTGTTAGAATATTTACAAACAACTAAATTGAATCCCAATCTATATATATATATCATATGAAACAAATCATTCAGGTTAATTACTCAGTGACACTATCCACTTGAAAAACAATAGTTAAGTTAGTTTTGGCAAGTGTGTGTGTGTGTGTGTTAGTGAGAGAAAGAGAGAGAGAGAGAGACCATTGCTTATGTTGTATCCCTTTATATTTAACTTTGCAGTTTGACAAATAGAATTGAAGTACTATAGTCAATGTGATTGACTAATCCCTTGAAAGTAGTGCCCCAGCATGGTCACAGACCACTGCCTGAAACCAGTAGAAGAATAAGAGTCCTCAGACCTCTATGTCCATGAATTCATCATTTATCTATTGGATATGTGTAATTTATATTTTAGGCAGAACAATTAGAAATTGGTCAAGCAGAAGCTGAGAGCCAGAAGAAGGCATTCATGGAAAATGAAGTGAATCCTGTGAAGATGATAAATAACTCAACTGAAGAAGGTCTGTTGAAAATTAGAGATTTTCACCTTTGTTATATCCAATAATTGTGTCATTACTCTTTTACTTGTTTCAGTCATTTGACTGCGGCCATGCTGGAGCACCGCCTTTAGTCGAGCAAATCGACCCCAGGACTTATTCTTTGGAAGCCTAGTACTTATTCTATCGGGCTCTTTTGCCGAACTGCTAAGTTACGGGGACGTAAACACACCACCATAGGTTGTCAAGCGATGTTGGTGGGGACAAACACAGACACACAAACATATATATATATATATATA
>NC_068985.1:35968978-35980010 GCF_001194135.2 Octopus bimaculoides
ATACATGTACATATATACGATGGGCTTCTTTCAGTTTCCGTCTACCAAATCCACTCACAAGGCTTTGGTCGGCCCGAGGCTATAGCAGAAGACACTTGCCCAAGGTGCCACGCAGTGGGAATGAACCCAGAATCATGTCGTTGGTAAGCAAGCTACTTACCACACAGCCACTCCTGCGCCTATTGTTTCTTTTCACTTTGTTATGATTTTATTTGTGTATAGCTGCAGGTGTGACTGTATGGTAAGAAGTTTACTTTTCAACCATGTGGATCTGGGTTCAGTTTCAACACATGACATCTTGGGCAAGTGTCTCCTACTATAGCCCCAGGTTGACCAAAGCCTTGTGAATCGATTTGGTTGATGGAAACTGAAAGAAGCCCATTGTATATATGTATGTGTGTGTGTGCCTCCTTCTGTTGACTTCACATGATGGTTGTAGATGAGTGTCATACAAGCAATATCATTCGTTTCTAATATTTTGCAAAAACATGGCTGGCCTTGGGTAAATATTATTTTGCATAGAAACAAGTAAGGCTTGACAAATGGAAGGACTTTTGGTCATAGAAAATCTACCTTAAATAAACTCCATCCAACCCATGCAAGCATGGAAAAGTGGAAGTTAAGTGGTGATGATGATGATGATGTATCTACACACTTGCACACTATTCTAGCTGGAAGTGAGAGAATTAATTTGTTCCTCTGAGTGAAATGTGTATATGATGAAACCAAGGCCAATGAACGAGCCAGTGAAGAAACCTCTATATGGTTGTTCAATCTGCTGTAAATAGCTGCGAAATTCACTCAAATTTCAAGGAAATGCCATGTGGTGTTTCTTTTGGTTCTCTGTACTTTGAGTTCAACTTTGCTGTATATTTTGTATGTTTTTACTTAAATAGAATAATCTAATCTTTAGAACAAACAGAGCAGTACATTAATACAAGCCTGTTAAACCCATACCGTTCTTTGGGAAAAGAGACACTCAAATAATAATGATGATAATTTATTCATTGTTTTATTTATTTATTTATTTATGAATTTCTTTATTTCATTTGTCAGCAAGCACTAGTCGTAGCACAAGTATTAGTAACATGAAACAAGGAAAGGACAAAGCTTTGCCTAGCTTTTGGTTACCGTGTCTGACCCCAAGTGCGAGTGCATCTGTCATGACAAAGCCTGTAAGTATTATCTTTCCTTTTTATTCAATCAGTTTTCATCTAAGCAAATAAAATTTTCATTATGTTTCTTAGGCCCTGAAATGTAAGTTGGTATAAAAATAATTACTGCATCTGAGATATGTGGTGTATTGCTGTACTTGACAGAGGTCTGAGAAATGTGGCACATTTCTGTACTCAAGCAAACCCATCCACCACAACAGAAGTGAGATCCTAAAACCAAAGTGCCATGTACAAAAAGCATTGGTGTGGGTGCTGGTGCCATGTAGAAATCACTGATAATGGTGCTACATAAAAAGCACCCAGTACTCTCTGTAAATAGGTTGATGTTAGGAAGGGCATCCAGGCATAGAAACAAAGCCAAAACAGACTGTGGAGCCTGGCGCGGTCCCTGGCCTTGCCAGTTCCTGTCAAACCATCCAACCCATACCAGCGTGGAAAATAACATTAAATATTGGTGGTGGTGGTGGTGGTCGTGGTGAGGAGGAGGAGGAGGAGGATTAATTTATGTTCATATTCTAAAAAATTATCAGTATTAGAGTTAACTCATTTTCCTATATATATTTATCAGTATTATAGTTGAATATAGCAAAATGAGTTAATTCAACTGTAAGCATTACATACACATGTGAGGGAGACTATACGTAGTCAAATCAACAGAGTATTTCTATGCGGTCCAAGCCACTGAAGGAGTGTCCACATACTCACTCTACCTGCTAGAAATAACTGCTAAATGCCTTCAAATCCATTCAACTGTCTAAAAAAGGAAGGATACACCTAGTGTACCTAGATATACAAATAGACTGGATGTGCCCCTACATTTGCATGCATGTCATAAGTCTGTTCATTCATGGCTGATCTTGGGCTAAATAATAACAAATACATTTTGTGTTGATTTCTTTTTTAAGTTAATTTTGTTTGCCCTCCTTTTGCCCTAATTTTATTGCCTTATATATAATTTAAATCTTAATTCTATTGTGTTCCTTTACATTTGATTGTAGATACGTTTAAAATATGTATAATTATGATTGTAGATATTTTAAAAATATGTATAATTAATCTACAGTACCTGAATCCATATTCATATATAACCGTATAATTAAATATATACAAATAAACCACATCATAAGCATGCACACGCATGCACACGCATGCACACACATTAGAGTTACATTTGAACTGGAAAGTTTTATTTCTGACATTGGCTTTCCATGTTTTATAATAGCAATGTCATAACACTCATACATAAAAGAAAGTAAATAAATAAATAATGAAAAGGAACTTAGTTAACTGATATTATTATTCATCCTAGAAATATAATTAATGTTAGAAAAATATATGATTATATATTTTATCATATTTTAGAAACATGTATAAAATTACTCATCTAAGAAATATAGCCAAAATATAACTTGACAGTTATATATCTATGTGTGTAAGTAAGAGCTACCTACTTCAACACAAATAAAAGTTAACAAAAAAATAATTTTTGAATTTTACTATTTCCAATTGTTTACTCACACATAATTCGCTTGCAGTGAGCATTTATGTTTGAAAACATATTTTTGAAAGACATATGATAATTTTTCAGCAATGTTTTCAGATATAAAGCATAGCTGTTGTACAGATAATCATTATTTTTCACTGAAAATATATACTGTATCAGATCTGAATTGTTTACTATTTTGATATCAGTAAACTTATCTGCTATTTGTCATTGTAGGATGAAAAGGTTCGTTGCCCAATGAGTGGAAAACCTATAAAGCTAAAAGATCTCATTGATATTACTTTCACACCAATAAATGATAGGGATACAAAGACTTCCCTTATAACAAAACAGGTAAATTTTTCTTTCATATTTCTAATTTATATACTTTCTGCTAACTCTAGTAATATAGGTTTTTATCACAAACTGGTTAGGACAAATTCTTTAAATGACTAATTTCGTACTTTTAACATTATATATATATATATCATCATCATCATCATCATCATCGTTTAACGTCTATATATATATATATATATATTTATTCCGGTGGCACGTAAAATGCATCATCCGAAAGTGGTCGATGACTGTCTCCCCTGCCGGTGGCACGTAAAAAGCACCATCTGAACGTGGTTGATGCCAGGTCCGCCTGACTGGCTCCTGTACCAGTGGCACATAAAAAGCACCATCTGAACGTGGCTGATGCCAGTACCCTTTGACTGGCTCCCATGCCAGTGGCATGTAAAATGCACTACCTGAATGTGATCAATGCCAGGCCTGCCTGACTGGCTCCTGTGCTGGTGGCACATAAAAAGCACCCACTACACTCTCGGAGTGGTTGGCATTAGGAAAGGCATCCAGTTGTAGAAACACTGCCAGATCTGGTACAGCTGCTGGTTCTCCAGACCTCAATCAAACCATCCAACCCATGTCACCATGGAAAACGGATGTTAAACGATGATGATGATGATGATACATCATTGTAATAAAGTAATGTGATGATTATGATGGTCTTAATTTTGCTATCACAGTTTTATATGACTGAAGGCAGTCAACAGAATTGTTACAGTATAGGACAATGCTCTGTGGTAATTATTCTGGCTCTTTGCATTCTCACTTCAACTCTTAACACAGCCAGCTTTGTTTTTTTTTTCTGTTTCCAGAACTGATAGTAAAGTACTAGTTGTTCAACGCCATACTGGTGATGATTTTTCTCCCCCCCCCCTCTCTCACACACACACACAGCTATGCTATACTGTCACAGATACAATTGTGGGAGATTACTCATTGCGTTCCTTTCTTATAAGAAATGAAGGATAGTTTTGCTAAGAGCTGGCAGCCTCTTTCTCTTTTTGCATGCTACAAAAGCATCCAAAGAAATCAAAGAATATTGTGAACAAGGATGAGCCATCTGTTCTATAATAGGGAATGTGTTAAAAAGAATTATATGATAGGCTTTTAGTGTTAGCTAAGCTAGTATTGATTTAAAAGAAAGCAAAACATACTTATGGCAGTGATATTCTCATGAAGGACAAGAAAAATACAGGGGTTGGACAAGATAATGGCAACACCTTGAAATTTCAAACAAATTTATTTTAATATGGGTTAGGACCACTTTTGGCAGTAATTACAGCTTGAATTCTATGAGGTATGGACTCATACAACGTTTGAATTGTTTCCAAAGGAATTTTTGTCCATTCTTCAGCTAAAACAGTCTCCAGTTCTTGCAGTGATGATGGTGGAGGATATCAACTCTTTTTCCTGTTTTTCTAAAATGCACCACAAATGTTCTCTAATATTGAGATCTGAGGACTGTGGTGGCCAGATAAGATGTTCAACTTCACCAGAATGTTCCTCGTGCCATTCAGTAACAACTTTAGCTGTGTGAATTGATGCCTCATCATCCTGAAAGATTGCGTTTCCCTCCAGAAATAGTTCCGCAACCATAGGATGAATTTGATCAGATAAAATGCTTAAATAGTCTTAACTATTAATTCTGCCATGAAGGGAAACCATTGGGCCAGCAGATTACCAAGATATATTACCCCAGATCATCACAAATTCTCCTCCATGTTTAACAGTTGGTAGAAGGCAGCCTAGGTCAAATGCTTCTTTTGGCTGTCTCTACATGTATACTGGGCTGGTGATTTGAAATAAGGAAGCCAGACAACTGCTCTGGCAATGATCCCGCTCAGATGGTGCTGTTAGCGCTTCACTGGCATGGGTGCCAGTCATTGAATTTGGTTCAATTTCGATTTCACTTGCTTCAACATATCTTCGCAAGCAGAGTTTAGTGTCCAATGAAGGAAAGGTACGCATAAGTGAGCTGGTTACATGGTTATGGTCTCACGGGTTATGGTCTCACTTGTCTTGCTGGGTCTTCTCATGCACAGCATATTTCCAAAGGTCTCGGTCACTAGTCATTGCCTCGGTGAGGCCTAATGTTCGAAGGTTGTGCTTCACCACCTCATCTCAGGTCTTCCTGGGTCTACGTCTTCCACAGGTTCCCTCAACCGCTAGGGTGTAACACTTTTTCACACAGCTATCCTCATCCATTCTCGCCACATGACCATACCAGCGCAATCGTCTCTCTTGCACACCACAACTGATGCTTCTTAGGTTCAACTTTTCTCTCAAAGCACAAAAGCACTCATTTGGAGGAGGAAAGAGATATAATTAATGGGATTGGCCTTAATACTTAACTATGTGGCACCAGCCCAGGACTCTTGAAGATCAATCCTCACCACTGTTGGGGACCAGTCTTAGCACTTCTGCTGTGGAGTACAGGTCTTCTTGAGTACAGCAAGGTGCCAAGCATCTCAGTCCTTTGTCATCTTGCCTGAAAGGTTCAGCTTCCTGAGATCATTCTTCAGCACTTCATCCCTTGCCTTTCTGGGTCTCCCACTTCCATGTGTTTCATCTACTTTGAGATGTTGGCACTTCTTTATGGAGTTGTTGGCATCCATCTGCACCACATTCCCAAACCAGTGCAGTCTTCTCTCTTGCACACAGCAAATAATTCCTTTTATGCCTAACTTCTGTCTCAAAGCACTAGCACTCTGTCAATTATACATTACATTATACACCCAGAGGAGCATACTAGCCTCATTTCTTTCTAACTTTTACATGTCCTCTGCATTCAGGACCCACATTTCACTACCATGTAAAATTACAGTCTGTATACATGCATCATACAATCTTCCTTTCACTCAGAGAGAGAAACCCTTCATTGCCAACAGAGGTAACAACTCTCTGAATTTCCTCCATCCTATTCTTATTCTAGCTATCACACTCTCCGTGCATCCTCTCCCACTACTTATTTGGTTCCCTTGGTAGCAGAAATGCCACTAGGGCATTTGAGAGAATCAATATCCTGAGTCTCTGTAGTTTTTATGGATCCTGTACATCTTCCACATATGAACACTACCTTCTTTGATAATCTTCCTATTAATCCACTGCGCTCTCATTAAATGAAACAAAAGAATCCACTGTGAAAGCAAAACAGACAAAAACACAAACGAAATCAAATGGAATCTCAGAGCTGTGAAATAGATAGAAAAGTAAATCACTTCATAGCAAATACTCTAGAGAAGCCAGTGATGTTGATACAAATATGACCCATCAGTTGTTGGCCACATCTGGACAGAGGACTTAATTATAGTTGCTCAGGAATAATGTCTTCTTACAAGAAACTACCAAGGAAGCTTTCTTAAAAATAGAGCTGATTCTACCAGTTGTATTTGTAGTGCAACCATAAAAACAATTGACCACCTCATCTCTGAATATATTAATTGCCATGAAGGGCTTAATCTGTATTTGCACTGGATTATATGCTGTAAGTCTGAACTTTCATATGAGAAGAACTGGTAAAGTAGTAGAAGATAAAGGTATCACCATTCTTTTGTACTTTAGAATTCAAACTGATCAAGCTAATCTGGCCAATAACTCAAGATATTGAGATAAAAAAAATCTAAAAAAAAATCACATTGATAAAACATGCTTGCTCATAGATATATCAATTCCAGCAGACTGCAACACTTCTGTAAAAATATTTGAAAATTTAATTAAATACAAAGACCTTGAAATAAAGGTTTCAAAAATGTGACCTCTAAGAACAACAACAGTCCCTGTGATCATCAGATCTTTGGTGATTATACCTAATAGCACTCTTAAACACTATTGCCAAATACCAGGAAATCTAAAAGTATCAGAACTACAAAAAATTATTCTCATGATTACTGCCTACATCCTAAGAAAAATATTGTCCACCTCAAAGCACTTAATTGTCTTAAAATGTTTTCAAAACTAAAATATTACAAGCTTAACAGAATCTTAGTTCTCAGATTCTGGTCTCCTTCCCACACAATATATCATTGCTGATCCTAAATGATACCCATAATAAAACTTCCAACTTGCTGTTACTTGAGATATCTGGATGAAAGTTGGAACATCATCATCATTATCATCATCATTTAATGTCTGCTTTCTATGCTGGCATGGGTTGTATGGTTTGAGAGTAATTGGCCAGCTGGAGCACTGCCCAGGTTCCATTTGTCTGTTTTGGCATGGTTTCTATGGCTGGATGCCCTTCCTAATGCCAATCACTTCACAGAGTGTCCTGGGTGCTTTTTATGTGGCTCTGATACAGATGCTTTTATGTGACACTGGAACGGGTGTTTCTACATGGCACTGACATGGGTGCTTTTATGGGGTGCTGGCACATATGCTTTTAATATGACACCAGCATGAGTGCTTTTTATGTAATACCAGCACCTGTAAACTCTCAAGAGAAGGACCCCTCAGCTGAGAGAGGGACTTAGGAAACATACCTCCATGTTTGGACAGCCAAAATTTTACTTAGCTTGATGTGTCTTAAGCACAGCAAACCACCAGAAGAGTCAGTCTCTTGTCATCTCTGCTGTGAGGCGCAACATCTGAAGACCCTTTCTCACTACTTCATCCTGTGTCTCCCTGGGTTTACTCCTTCCACAATTAGATTGGCTCTTCTTTATGCAGCTGTCCTCATCCATATGCATCACCTGACCATACCAGGGCAGTCTTCTTTCTTGCACACTACATCTGATGTCTCTTGTACTCAATATTTTCTTTAGATCAATTACATTCTGTCATACAGACACTGACATTACCCATCCATTGGATGGGCTTCATTTCTTTCAAGCCTTCACATGTCCTCTGTAGTCATACCCCATGTTTCACTGTGATGTAGCATTACTGTATGTACGAAGGCATTATACAATCTGCTTTTCACTCTTAGGGAGAGACCCTTAGTTACCAACAAAGGTAGTAGCTCTCTGAACTTTGTCCAACCTGTTTTAATTCTAGCAACTACACTTTCAGTACTTCGTCCTTCGCTGCTAACTTGGTCACCTAGGTAATGGAAGCTATCTGACTAGACATTTGAACAAATCTATTCTCTGTACACAAGCACTACTTTTCTCTTAACCTTCCTACAATACCACTACAACTCTTATATGTCCATAGCTTGCACTGAGTTCACTGTGTTTCTACTAACTGGAGTTTCTGCTAACACTTTTCCTACATATCAAGCAGGGCCATCTCCCTGAAGGATTTTGAGATTTGTCCATTTTACTACTTACTAGGACTTATGTCTTAACCAAATTAACTCTAAAGCTCTTAGATTCCAGACCTTGCTTCCACACCTGAAATTTTGTCTCTAGTTCATATAGTGATACAGCTATAAGAACAAGGTCATCAGCATAGAGGAGCTTCCAAGAGTGGCCTGTCTTAAATTGCTCTGTTATGGCCTGGAGGACTATGATAGACAAGTAGGGACTGAGAACCGATCCTTGGTGAACTTCTATTTGCATACTAAATTCATTGCTATACTCATTGTCAACCTTCACCTTACTGACAGCATCCTTGTACCATCCTCACCAACCTCCCTAGCTTCCATATTGCCTACCAGATAAAGGAGTGGAAGGTTCTGCCAAAGGCTTTCTCCAGATCTACAAAAGACAAGTACAGAGGTTTATTCTTTGCTAAATGTTTCTCCTGCAGTTGCCTTACCAGGAATGTAGCATTTGAGAGAAACACTACTGAACTGCATCTCATCCAGGCTAACTCTCTTCCTAATTAGTTGAGCTATGACCCTGTCTCTTTAACTTTCATGGCCTGGTCCATCAATTTGATGAACTCTAATTGTTTCTGTGTAAGGTGTCACCTTTACTTTAGTAACAGTTGACGATAACGCTGTTCCACCTGTTGTTGGTCATGACTCCCTTGTGGACAACTTGACTAGGCCATATCCAGCTTGTATAAAACAAAGCAACAACATAAATAAATAATAATAAACAGTGAAAGAGAGAGAAAAAGAAAATAATAACAATAATAGTAATAAATTTGTATGTTCCTAACATTACGTTTAAAACTATTATTAAGTAAAATTTACTGTTTGCTCTTTTATAAATCATATTTAATTCCTCCTCCTCATCATCATCAACAACAACAACAACAACAACAACAACAACACCTCAGTTGTCTGTTTCTCATGATGGCATGAGTTGGATGGATTGTCAAAGTACAAGTCAGCTTTTATTTGGAGTTATTTCCCTCCATGATGGGTTGGACTGTCTCACTCATATATTCCAATTTTAGTTATGCTTCTATTAGCAGATGCTCTTCATAATATCAGCCACTTAAAAAAAAAAATTGTACATTTTTATCTTGGTATCAGTACTAGAGATGTTGTTATGTGTTCCACAAGCCTAAAAGGCTCCAAGGGTATATTAAGAGAAATCCGATGTAACATGTAAGAGAGAATGCTAATTCATTTTATCAATTATGTTCATTTATTGTTTTCCTTCCAACAGTTAACCTTCTTAAACTTTTGTTTGCTTTTAAGGCTAGATATGTATGTGCTGTTTCAAATGATGTTTTGGGTAACTCTGTACCATGTGCTGCTTTGAAGACATCGTAAGTGTGCTTTTTTTACGTTCTTTTTAGAAAAAACATAACTTCTTTAACTTCTTTATGACATTATTTTAAATAGTATTGAAGCCAGATTCTTTTATAACTTTTGAAATTTTCTTTGAAGTTTAATTGTTTTGTCAGGCAGAAGACGGAACTAGTCCCATGGTCTTTGCAGGACTTCCAGAATGATGAGATCAATACAATTGATATTCATCGAGATGTTCATCGTGATGAACTTCAAGTTGACAACTGTAAAAAAAACAAAAGCTGGGAGAGGGACTCCAGGGCCATAATGCTTGTGAGTGGAAGGATTGAAAGGATTAATTTGGGGTCTGAATAAATCAACTTGAAATAAGAATTTTAGAGGTTTTATAAAAACTTGGTTCTATGTAGCTTGGAAATTATCATTTCAGATTTCATTATTTCTATAATTCAGTATTGTAATAATCTAGATTTCAGTTGTGTTGTTCTGTAGATCACCACCTCCTGTCCTGTAATGTTCTTTACAGTAGTAATATTTTTTATTATAAATAACTTACTAGCTAAGTTCTATGGTAGGACCTTGGTTAAGACTCTTGAAAACATGGTGAACTTATGCAAAAGAATTTTCCAAAAAGAGATACTTCACCAAGTTAGAATTATTTCTTAAGTCTCTCCAATTTTTTCTAATCTTTAGTGAAATAATCATTTAATTGATTTGATAATTGAAATTAAAAAATAAATTACTTTACACAATTTGTTAAATTTGTTTTATTATAAAATGCCTTTGTAATTACAGGGGCAAAGTGGTTACTATGGAGTGTGTGGAAAAAATTATTAAAAAGGACATGATTGATCCAATCAATGGAAAGAAATTGACTAATAAAGATATTATTCCTCTTCAAAGGGTTTGTAAATTTCTTATAAATAAATTTGAAATAAAATTCTTCAGGTTAAATAAGAATATCTGTTCTACTAGTACTGTGTATGATCAAGATTGAATCAGATGATGCTCTTTTGCAAACACTCAACTTGAACCAGTAGAGAAAAAAGCTTATAATAAAACTTATATGGTGATCACCATCTGGGTAAGGCTGTATGATTTAATAAGTTTGTTTTTTGATTTCCTTGAGGTTATTTAATCCACTAGAGTAACTCATTTCTTGAAGCTAGAAGAATAGTATTAGTAAATGTCTTCTCCATGCATTTTGTCTCCTTTTAAACGTAATTCTACATGGATTTATATAGCATATTTTGTACAGTCTTTATGACCTACACATGTTTCCATTACACAGATTGCAGGTAGTTGCAGATGCAACTTGGCATGATTTTTTATTTAGTTTCTTCAGGGTCTATCCATTTGGCTAGTTGGATAGACACCGAGGAGGAACAATTCTCCAATATCGTTATGATTATTGCTTATATACACACACACACACACACA
>NC_068985.1:35980053-35982694 GCF_001194135.2 Octopus bimaculoides
TATATATATTCATATATATACATACACACACACACACACACACACATATATATTCATATATATACATGCATACACACACACACACACACACACACATATAGGGTCATCTCATAAATAATGCGGTTTTTTCAATTGCATGAACTTAAAGTCAGAGGGAGACAGGATAAACTACCTGCATCAACTTGCTATAAAAGCAGGTAGTAATTTTACCTTCTACTTATTCTTTGTGCAAGCTTTGAAGAGTGCAGTTCAAAGCTATAGTGGAACTGCTGGAGCAGTTTGAATAGGGAATGATGCCCCACCCACCATATTTACCAGACATTACCCCATCTGATTATCATTTATTCCACAGTCTTCAAAATCATTAGGACGGAAAGAATATGAATTCTGTAGACAAGGTCAGAACAGTACTGGTGGAGTATTTTTTGTCATGGACAAGTGAATTATGGAAGAGGGACCTTACAAGTCTACCAGATAGATGGAAGAGCCTTGTAGAAAACGAAGGAGAATATGTTTTAGATTAAAAAAGAATTTTATGTTGTGAAAGCAATGATTGATTGACAACAAGCAATCGCTGTTGTCAATTCGTAGCCCGTTTAGACATTTTTTTTTTTAGAAAATGGAGGGTAATAATACATATTAAGCATTCATTGAGTATATATTTAACAGAAAACCAAAATAATATTATAACATTTATTAACATAGTGAATTATTTAGCCACATGAGTGCCATTTCGACAAATAATTTCAAAGACTCTATTAGTCTCTATTAGTCATGGAATCTGTCAATTTCTTAATAGTAGCAGGTTGAACTGCTTCTGCTGCAGCTTTGATGGTCACCCATAAGACATCTTTCAATGTAAATTGGCATTCATTGGCATAAATATCTTGTTTAATGATGGACCAAAAATTTTCAATAGGGTTGAAATCCAGAGATGCTAACAGCCACACCATCAACCTTTCACCTTGTATGCCATAAGACATTAGAAATGTTTGGGTGGTCCTAGCAGAGTAGGAAGGATCATTGTCATGCAAAAATACAAGATTCTTGAGAAGTGACAGCAGTATGTCATCTAGCCAGAGATCTAAGACCTTCTTCAGGAGATTGCAGTAGGCAGCTGCAGTCACTTTAACCTCTTCAGGCATCCTGACTGGGCCAACAAGTCTGTCCCCTATGTACCAGCCCACAACATGATTCCTCCACCTTGTTGATGTCGTAAATGTTCGTGACACTCATCTCCCAAAATAGACCCAACCGTCAGGTTTGCCACAAGTCTCTCAGGTTTTGTCAGTGAACAGAACACAACTCATGTTTAACGCTACGTACTTTTGGACCCATTGAAGTCTGAAACTCTTGTGCGGAGGCAGTTTCAGGGGTTCTTGCATGGAAGCCATAGTCCCAAGGATGCGATTTCTGGTGGTTTTCTGTATATGAGGAAGTCCAGAGGTGGTGAAAATGGCTTTGCTCGTTTGTCCATGTTTCCCACATGACTTGTAGCCAATATTCCTTAAATCCCTAACTGTCACAGTTTTGGCGGTCCCACAATCAGATCGTTTCTTTCTTGGTGCTCACGTGGCTAAATGATTCATTATGTCAATAAACGTTATAATATTATTATGGTTTTCTATCAAATATATACTCCATGTATGCTTAATATGTATCATTACCCTTCATTTTCTGAAAAAAATGTCCAGATGGGCTGTTTTCATTCAAAAGCTATTAGTGTGGTTCACCCAAAAACTGAAGAATCTGAAATAAAAAAAGAAAGGATGTTACACAGAATAATGGAAACATAACAATGTTGTTGCCATAGTGTGCAAGCAAACCTGCTGGGGAAAGTCTTATCAAAATCAATTCACAGAAAACCGAGAAATCCTAAATTTCACTCCTAAGCTATTAGTGTGGTTCTGGGTGTATATGTATGTATTAACTTTATTGATAATTTAGATGTTATAAAGTTGACATCAAATTATTACTTTTTTTTTTGTTACATAATTATCTTTACTTCATATTTTAGTGAAAAAAAAAAAAATGGAAAATTATGACATTTTAAACTTTTCCAAGAACATTTATAACTGAAATGAAGAAATGGAATTTGTGCCATGCTATCTAATAGCTACGTTTTTTTTCTTTTCTTTAACATTCTCTTCACTATATTGTATTTATTTATTTTCTTTTTGTAGGGTGCAAGTGGATTTTCTGCTTCTGGAGTCCAGTTAGATGCTAAAGAGAAAAGACCTTCTATGCAGGCTTAGACAGCTAACTACTTACCACACATGCATGCATATACACATAATGAATGCACACTCATATTGTACATAATAAAATTCTGTAAACAACCTTTTTTCCATCCTGGTAATAAAAATTATATCTACTATTTAAATATGATTTATTTGTTATTACCAGTCATCATCATCATCATCATCATCGTTTAACGTCCGCTTTCCATGCTAGCATGGGTTGGACGATTTGACTGAGGACTGGTGAAACCGGATGGCAACACCAGGCTCCAGTCTGATTTGGCAGAGTTTCTACAGCTGGATGCCCTTCCTAACGCCAACCACTCAGAGAGTGTAGTGGGTGCTTTTACGTGTCACCCGCACGAAAACGGCCACGCTCGAAATGGTGTCTTTTATGTGCC
>NC_068985.1:35983990-35989290 GCF_001194135.2 Octopus bimaculoides
CAAGTTTCCTCATTGACCACCAGATAAGGGATCGGGGGACCCTGTCAAAGGCTTTCTCCATGTCAACGAAAGCCAGGTACAGAGGTTTATCCTTGGCTAGGTATTTCTCTTGCAACTGTCTCACTAGAAATAAGGCATCAGTAGTGCTTTTACCTGGCACGAACCCAAACTGCATCTCATCTAAATTGATTCGCTCCCTAATTAGTTGGGCTATGACCCTCTCTGTAACTTTCATAACCTGATCTAACAGCTTGATGCCTCTGTAATTATTTGTATCTAAAGCGTCCCCTTTACCTTTGTAGCAGTTGACTATGATGCTGCTACACCAGTCATGTTATTTATGTTGTTTTTTTTTTATTTGGTTTGCAAGATTCTTTATGTGAATTCATGTGTTGAAGCATATTTTATTGTGTCTGGGGAAAGTCATTCTGTTTTAATGCCTTATTAATTAACACACTCACCAGTTCAATTTCCATTCATTTACTTATTTTTTCTAAAATTTTCGTTGCTTCTTGCAACCTCTTCAATAATCATTGATATAAGTAAATGAGTGGAAATCGAACCAGTGAGTGTGTTAATTGATAAGGCATAAAACAGAATGACTTTCTCCTGACACAATAAAAAATATTATTTATGCTTATAGGTAAACTATTTTGCACAGATGTAATCTTAATCACTTCAATTGTGATTAGATTAAAACAGTTTTTAGCAATTCCATGTTAGTGTTATAAATTGTTATGGGGTTAATATCTAACTGTATCTGGACTTCTTACACTGATATACATTTTAGATATCTTGCTATTGTTATCTCTAGCTTTTATGATATAATCTGTGTAGGTAGGAAGTTTACTTCCAAACCACATATTTTCAAAGTCTGTCCAATGGTTTATGAGTGAAATTTGGTAGTCTGTTTTTTTTTATATATAAAAATGGGCAGAAAATAGACTCCATCAACTGCCGGAGAGCCTAGAGATAGTAGATAGCCTCTGTTATCTAAGTCAGTGTTTCTCAAACTAACTGATGTGCATGAGAGGCCCCGTCAAGCCAAGTACACTTGTGCTGGTGTCATGTAAAGAACACCTTTTGACTGTTGGGCCTCACAGAGGCAAAGTGACTGAGTTCCTTTCGAGTGTTGGGCCTCATGGAGGCAATGACTGAGACCTTTGGTATTATGTTGTGCTTGAGAAGAAGACCCATCAAGCTGAGCAAAATTGCAGTCATGGCAGATACTGGTGTCATGCAAATTGGCACCGGTGTCATGCAAATGAAACCCATGCCAGTGGCACATCAAAGCACCCATTACACTCTTGTAGTGGTTGGCATTAAGAAGGACATCCAGCCATAGAAAAGTGCTAAGTCAGACTGAAGTCTGATGCAGCCTTCCAGTGTGCCAGCCTGGTCAAAATGCCGACATGGTTATCGGACATTAAATGATGATGATGATTATATATATATATATATGCACATTTATGTGTGTCTGTGTGTATGTCTGTCCCTCTCTTTCATTCTGTGTATTTCTCTTAGAGGGACTAAATATAAAAGTTCCCTATCAATAGGCAAATGACTTTTAGTTTCTGCCAAACTCTCCTGTATTGAGTCATAAAGGATATATTTGGTAGATGTGCTAGTTGTACAATCTTGATGATGATGATAATAACGATTACGATGGCGTCGGCGGAAGTGGTGGTGGTAAATGGGTTAATAGTTCTTCCATCACTTTTGCATATTGTAAATGATGATGATGATAGTAAAAAGGCTAATAGTTCTTCCAACACTCATAGATTCTCTTGTGTTGTCATGGGTGCTTGGATATTACGAAAGGACTTAAACACATGGTCTCACATCAGAAACTTTTGTAAAAGGCTGTGTAGTCATGATCTCAATTGAATCATCACCACCTTTGTGAAGGAAGTTCAAGTGCATGTGCACATATGACTTTTTGTGTATATGTGTTTATATTTGTTCACACATGAGCTTGTACATAGGAGAACTATGGGCATATATTTGCACACATAATTATGTGTGTGTGTGTGTGTATATATATATATTTCAAGGTCCTAGTAAATAGGAAAACAGATAAATTACAAGTCCCTTCAGGGAGATGGCCTTGCTTGATGTATAAGAAGGGTGTTGGTTAAAACTTCATATGTTGTACCCAGTGCAGTCTTTGGATATATCAGAGGTGTAACAGTATCACAAGGAGGTTAAAGAAGAAAATAGACTTTGTGTGTGGCAAATGTATGGGTACAATATGCATAAAAAATGCACAAACAAAATGTGCAAACCCTCAAATTCTCGGTGGGGGTGGGGGATCAGAAGTATTAGATAGCTTCTGTTACCTCGGCGACCAAGATAACAGTGGAGGAGGAAGTTCTTGAAGTGTAGTTGCTAGAATAAGAACGGTCTGGCAAAGTCCAGAGAGCTTCTACCTTTGTTGGTAACTAAGGGCCTCCTCAAAATGAAAGGTTGATTATACGATACTTGTGTATATAAAGCTATACTACATAGCAGTGAAACATGGGTTTTGGGTACAGAAGACTTGTGAAGGCTTGTAAGAAATGAAGCTAGCATGCTCTGCTGGATGGGTAATATCAGGGTGTACACATGACTAAATGATTTAAGAGGAAAACTGGGTATAAGAGACATCAGATGTTGTGTGCTGGTGTGGTCATGTGATGCATATGCATGAAGAAGTGCCCATCTCTAATATTTGGACACTGGGCCTCACTAAGGAAATGACAAAGGACCAGGAGTTTTGGCAATTTGCTGTTCTTGAGATGCATCAAGCTAAGTAAAGCCACTGTCATCTACCCACACATACAGACTTGTCCTTTACAGGTTCCAGTGCCACATAAAATGCACTTGTACTGGTGCTGTATAAAGGCACCCAGCATACTCTGTAAAGTGGTTGGTGTTAGGACCAGCCTCAAACTATAGAAACCATGCCACAACAATAATTGGTGTCTGGACAGTTCCTTGGCTGGCGAGCTCCTATCAAACTGCCCAACTCATGCCAGCATGGAAAATAGACGTTAAACGAAGATGATGATTTTCTGTTGTAAAAAAACAATTTTACATTATTCTGGTTGGTTATTCTATATTTTTGTAGAGTACAAATTTATTATTGTTCCATAAGAATGTTGTTGACAGTGACTTCAAAGTTTCAGCCAGCTAAGCCATCACAGTTCAACAATGGATTAGCTGGACAAAACCAAAGTCATTGTCAACAACATTCTTGTATAAGAATCATCATCATCATCATCATCATCATCATTTAATGTCTGCGTTCCATGCTGGCATGGTTTGACATGGTGCTGACGAACAGGAGCTCTCTGGAAGAAGAGGTAGACCCAGGAAGACATGGGACGAGGTGGTGAAGCATGATCTTCAAATGTTGGGCCTCAAAGAGTTGATGACAAGTGACTGTGACCTTTGGTGAGATGCTGCACTTGGGAAGACCCATCAAGCCAAGTAAAACCATAGTCATGGCCAATGCTGGTGTCATGTAACCGGCACCCATGCTAGTGGCACATAAAAGGCACCTTGCGAATGGGCAGAATAAAGGTGATTAGTGATTGAGACTTTTGGCAATATGTGGTGCTTGAGAAGAGTTGTCAAGCCAAGTGAAATTGTAGTTATGGCTGATGCTGGTGTCACATAACTGGCACCCATGCAGGTGACACATTAAAATTACCTATTACACTCTTGGAGTGGTTGGTGTTAGGAAGGACATCCAGCCATAGAAAACCATGCCAAATCAGACTGAATCTTGGTGTAGCTCTCCAGTTTACCAGTTTCAGTCAAACTGTCTAATCCATGCCAGCATGGAAAGCAGATACTAAATGATGATGATGATGATGATGATGATGATGATGACCTCCTTGCTGTCCTTTTCTCCCCTCCCTGTGCTGGCCTCCATCATCAACTCCTCACTTGCCTGTTATCCCCCTCAATACCCTCACATATCTACTACATTCCCCACTCCTGAGCCTGCTATATTTCTCACCATCATCTGCTATAATCATCTCATCCTTCCCCTTCACCCAGCCCAAGTCTCTATATCACCTCACCTATTCTCACCACCCCCAATGTCCCTTGAGAGCATGTCCTGACACACCTCAGCCATCATCTCTTTCCCTATCACTCTCTTTATCTTACTCTCCAACTTACTCTCCATTGTTTCCCAACTAGGGTGTCCATGTATCTACTCTTCAGCATGACATTTCTATCTGTCCCTTCTAAACCTTGAATCTTTCAACTGGCACAAAACCACATGACTTCAAGAGTACTTCTGCCTTCCTAGTTGAAGGGTTTTTTTTCTTGTGCAAGGTACTTGGTGAACATGACGGTGCTGATGTCATGTAAAAAACACTGGTGTTGTTGTCATGTAAAAAGCACTAATGCTCATGCCACATAAAAAGCACCCAGTACACTCTGTAAAATAGTATTAGGAAAGGCGTCTAAAGTGGTTGACGTTAAGAAGAGCATCTAACTGTAGAAACCATGTCAAAACTGACAATGTAACCTGGTCTGGCTCTGGCCTACCCAGCTCCTGTCAAACTACCCAACTCATGCTAGTATGGAAAGGAGATGTTAAATGATGATGATGATCACCATATATCATCATCAGCAGCAGCAGTAACATTCTATGTTCATCTTTCATGCTTGTATTGATTGGATGGTTTAACAGGAACAATGGGGGTGTCTAAAGACTGTATTCTTCTCCAATATCTGCTTTGGCATGATTTCCATAATCATCCCTACATCCATTATAATATATGCTAATATATGTTTATTATTTTGATATTTTTAATAATAATATTTTTCTATCTTTATACAATAAGTATTTTATATAAATTCATTTGGTACTTATTGTTGGTTGATATATACATTTATTTATTGTTATTATTGTTGTATTTTGACCTGAAGATTAGCTGTATTTTTGAACAGAATTTTATTTTCGATAATTTTAATTGATTTTAATCGATTTAAATTTCCTTTCTATTTGAAAATTAGTTATGAAACACGTGTAGTCATTTTATTATCTTTATCTTATGATATTTACTTTGTATTATATTATACTCATTTATTGTGCTTTTAATTATTAATTTTTCTATATGTGACAGTGGATTTTCATCGATGAGTTCATGAACCTTGGTTCTTTTCCCTAAAACTATATATTTATATATATTTTACTCTGTAAAGCTCAATTTAATTTTAATTTTTTATAAATTGATTTTAATTGAGTTTTTACCTGTAATTTTGGATTTTTTCCCCTATTATTATTATTATTATATATA
>NC_068985.1:35989454-35991587 GCF_001194135.2 Octopus bimaculoides
TTTCCCTCCCAACACACATTTTCACTGTGACTTCGTAAAAACCTCTCACTATAGTTTGGCTACATTTAGTCTCTCTGACTGTTACTCACACCCACTTCATTTGTTTTAGTTTTTTTTCTACCACCATGATTGACTGAACACAAGTTGCATTTATATTATGTGAGATAATTCACCTCTGCTTTAATAAAACAAGTTACTCTAATTTACCTGTTCTTTGTCTATTCTTTCTCTTCCTTTTCCCTTTTTCCTCTCTTATTGATTTTCTCTTTACTTCTTTCTATCTTTCTTTTCTATTTCCTTTTTTTATCTCCTTTATTTAGATGTCTGCTTAGTCTCTTTCTCTTCTTCTTCTCTCTTGTATTTAGGATACATCCTTTTCATCCTTTTATTTTCTCTATTTACCTCTGAAAATAATTATGAAATGCCTTGCCTTCCATCCAACTTAAGACATAGTTATCTGTAACTTGATGTAATAAAGTGCTCCCTGAAGATGGTTAAGTATCTGAATGCTTTTGAAAAGTCTATCCCAGGGTACATACAATTACACATAAACAATATATATCAATATACATGCAAAAAATACTTGCAGAAGTCAGTTTTGTTACAATGGACAAGTCTTCTCAAGATCCTCATATTACCAGTTTAATTCAATAATCAAATCATACATATCTCTACAGATTTATCATCCCACAAAATGTGCAAAAATGAAGACTTTTCATTTACAAACGCATCAAGCAAGAAACTGAGAAAGTCTCTTGACTTGGAAGCTGAAAAGAAATAATTAGCTAACATAGAAGCTGGTTGAGATGGAGTAAATGCAGTCATGTATAGTCTGCAGTTTTCCCACTCAATCTTTCTTATTCTTAATGGCAAAGAAAAATATCATGAAAGCAGTAAAAGTTTTTGTGGCCATGTGGTTAGCCATATATATTAACGAAATAAAATGCAAAAATTCAATAAAAAGATAAAATCTGTTACAGTATCTATTGGTAATGCATACAAAATAACCAGTAAGAGGGTCAAATATATATAGGTCAAATATGTCCATATAAACTTACAACTGGTTAATCAGAATAAAACTCAGTCATGTCAGGGAGTACCTACTATATGTGTATGTGTTGTGTGTGTGTGTGGATGTGCCATATGTGTGTGTGGATGTGCACATATGTGTGAGTGTGCATGTGTTACATAAATGGAGATTATGTGAAATTTTAGATATAGTCTGCATAGCAGAGTACAACAGTAGGTCAGTATTATATTAGCATTACAACTACTTCAATTTATGAGAAATAGTCCCAGGTTTTACTTAATTAACAATTCAGTTCATGGAATCAAAAGATAATACAGGGGTTTTATCATCTAACAACTTTGAAAGTTTCTTTGATCTTCGTATGCTCCATACAATCACGAATGCAATTGTTAAAATACTTGCAGTACCAAAAATGGATGCAAGGATAAGTGTTCTTTTCTTGTGAAGATTGCTTTTCAGTTTTTCAAATTTGTTACTGCTACTCTCAGTGGTAGAATAAGATATGATATTATCCCTTCCTGAGGTGTAAACGGTAAAACCTTTGCTTGGTTTGGTAACTTTATTTCCTACAGGTGTTGTCTCAGTTTTTTTGTGTCCATTTGTGTTATGATGAAGTAAAGTTGTTGGTAGTATATTGTTAGTTGTAGATGCTATAGATGTTTTGTGTGTAGGAGTATTGGTATTAAACATCTTTGTACTGTTCTTTATAATGTCCAATATGGAAACTGTTGAAATATCTTTACCAGGATACAAAGTTGTAAATAATTTTGAAATGCTTTTGTTTGAATGATTTTCCATTGTTGTACTCATTATTGAGCTTGGGAGATTTGTACCGTTCGTTGATGTCCTTGGTGAAAGGGTTGTTTTGATGGTTGTTGTTGTTAGTTCTGATTCAGTAGTGGTTGGTAATGCTGCAGTTGTAGCTGTTGATTGTGTGGTTGTAGTTGGTGGTGGGGTTGTAGTTATTGGTAGAGTGGTGGTAGTTGGTGCTTGTGTGGTTGTGGTTGGTGGTGTGGTTGTAGTTGGTGGTGGGGTTGTAGTTATTGGTAGAGTGGTGGTAGTTGGTGCTTGTGTGGTTGTGGTTGGTGGTGTGGTTGTAGTTA
>NC_068985.1:35991811-35996442 GCF_001194135.2 Octopus bimaculoides
TGTGTGGTTGTAGTTGGTGGTGGGGTTGTAGTTATTGGTAGAGTGGTGGTAGTTGGTGCTTGTGTGGTTGTGGTTGGTGGTGTGGTTGTAGTTATTGGTAGAGTGGTGGTAGTTGGTGCTTGTGTGGTTGTGTGTGGAACTGGTGGACAAGAAGTTTCTGTTTGGCGCCCATTTTCTGAAAAGAAACAATTAAAATTAAATTAATTTTAATGGTATGAATGGAAACAGAAATAATCTGTATCCCTTACATCATCATATTTCTTATAGTCATAATCTCTTACAATTTTCTCTCTTATAAGGTGGGTTTCACCTGTGGACTCTGTGTAAGGTAAGAGTAACAGCTTCATGTGCAGTCTGTTATAAAAACTGTAGCAATGATTCAAAACTGAACTGCTAGATAACTGATCAAACACCACGACTAAACCACGATAGTTTCACATGATTGATCTATTAAGCAGCCAATCAGCATGAAGCTGTCACATGATGCATTCTTCTAAAATCTTCTTCCACTATCCTATAAAAAGCTGCTTTTGGCATCAACACTCATTCACTCATCTCACCTTTTGCCATGCAGAAAGTTGAGGCAGCTGAGTGATATGTGCCACCATTCTTACCCCACTAGACAGCCTTTACAGATGACTCAGACAGACAACTCAGGAAGACAGCTAAGACATTTGATGCAGATAGATGACCAAGAATCTCCATCACCACAAAGATTGCACAACTGTTTTCAGGTATGTTAGGCAAGTCAAATGTTGCCATATCAAATGCTTGGTGTAAACTCAGAGCAGTATCTCTTTCCCAGCATGTAATTATTGATGTTGTTCACTGTAAAAGGCCAATGCAGTCTGTCTCAATCTGTGAAAATAAATTCTTCAATTAAAATGTTCATGGGTGTTGTTTATTTACTTCTTCACACAGCCCTAGAAACATATTTTCATTCATTAACTCAATCAGCTACCAATGCTGCATTAATGAAACACTGTAATATACTCATGACATCTGATGACATAGCCTGCAACTACAAGTTGCAACAAAACCAATGTTATTAAACCAATTGGCAAGCCTAACCGAGTGGATTAGTGGACTCTGATCTGAGATTGAAAACTGAAGTGAATTCCTCAAGCCTATATGAAAGCATTGCACACAAAGCTAAGGAATCATTTAACATTACATGGGATGGAGACTTGAAGCTACTTTATGGCAACTACTATGTAGTTTGAAGACGGAGATATTTTAGAGTAAAGTGTCTTGGCCAAGAACTCTGTAAAGTGCTAGTAACAACTGGTTGTCTAGAATACTCTCTATTCTGCAATTCATGCTGACACAGAGAAAGCGACACACACACACACACACACACACACACACACACACACACACACACACACACACACACACACACACAAACAAACACACTTTGGCATAGGGATACTAATAGTCAGTTGTTAGACCTCAGTATCAAGCTTGAGTGTAAGCTTTCATAGATTGTTGATGAAACTACTGATGGAAGTACAAAAAAAAAAAACTGCTTGTTCTTTTAGCTAGATTTTATGATTGTAGCACTCAAAAAATTATTGATAGTTATTTAATTCTTTTGGAAGCCAAGGATTGCTCTGCTAATGGAATTTTTTTCTCTAGTGAAAGATTCTTCACCGTACATGATATTCCTTATGAAAAATTTGACAGGATTTACCAGTGACAATGCTAGTGTAGTAATGGGACGGAATGGAACATATGCTAGAAGCATATATTCATCCCAAAGAGACTGCAGGAATATGAAGATTTCAGGCATTTACTCTAACAAGTTCTCATAAATTATTACATGTAAATTGTACAAGATGGCTATCTTTAGAACAAGTTGTCAATAGAATAATAGCCTGCTCTAGTGTTATTTGTTACTACTGCTGCTATTGAAGATGACAACTGTGAAGATTCAAATGTGCTGAACTCATTAACAAATCCAATTGCAGAGGTGTATTATGCATTTTTAGCATACATTTTGCCAGATATTACCAAGTTGAACTTAGATTTCCAATCAGAAAGCTATAAAATGCACAAACTGCACAAATTTATTACATGTAAATCTTAAGGGAATACTGGACAATTATTGTTAAAAAGGAAATTGTGAAAAATAAAGAGCTACATGACTGATCCATCAGTATATCTGAAATTTACAGAGGAGCAAAAGCTGAAAGCATCTACATAAAGAAAGCTTCATCTATTAGTACAACTGAATTGAAACAATTTTTATGTGTGCCTTGGGAAGGAATTTTTTCAGTGCTTTTTTGCACATGATTTCTTCCATAATCTGAAGCTTCTAGAAGTACTAGACCCAGTTAGTATTCATGATTACAATGGTCTAAGTTCAATTGTTCCTATGGCATGCAAATTTCCAAATATTGTTCAGGAGAATCAGATTGAAGCTCTTAATAAAGAATGGAGAGAACTTAAACTTCAAGATGACATAACTGAAGCTACCAACCAGAAGATTATAGGGATAACATTTCTAAGGAAAAATGTGGAGATGAAGCTAGTTATCCAGTCCTATCATGCTTTATGTTTCAACTCCTATCATTACCACATTCTTCAGCTGCAGTCAAGAGAATATTTTCAATCCTAAATAACATTAAAGTCAAGAATAGGTCTAAACTGCATACCCAAACAATCAATGCTATGCTCCATTCAAAAAGTCCCTCTCTTTGTGAAATACTTCAATTAGTACCTCTCTAAATTTCTGACTGTTATATGGATCTTTAAGCTTCCATATCTTCCTTTCTTGGACTTGATTGTATCTCTAAGTCTCTGAGTCTCTGAGTCTCTGAGTCTCTGAGTCACTTGTCACTAAATTAGGTCATGTGGTACATAATTCCCCAGGGAAGGACTGTACATTTACAACCAACGGTTTACTTATGGAGACTATAGAATCATTCTGGCTTGTATGTCCATCAGACTGATAAGGTAAAGAGATGGCTGGCTGGTTTTCTTCAGTTAGTGTAGTAGATCATTATTTGCCTTACAGAATTTCCACAGCCTTGTCCTTTCATCATTTCTAGTGCTAAAACCATAGCCTCCATGTACAGTATGGAGTCCATCAGCGTGCTGCTTCATATGTCCATTGAAGTTACTAACCATGCATGCTGATAAGATCATTATCATTTATTATATAGGTAATCAGCAAAAAATCATTGAAATCTGTTCCCCTGTTTATCTGCCAGTCCAGACTGTCAATCATATGCAGAGATGTAACTCACATATTTTCCAAAACTTAGTGTAAGATTAACTATCCTATCACACATTCTGATTACCTTGATCACTTTATTTACCTGTAGTAACGCCGTGCGCATGCGTAGTCCGACGCATGCGTGGAATTCAACATCTAAGCGTTCCCGCTTTTATCACTTTTTCTCGGCTGGCCGGCATTGAGCATGGACGTGTCAAGCTGTCTCTCTCCATCTTTCGAACTCTGGGGACAGCTCATATCAACATTCCAACGTCTCAGCAACCATGCTCACTCACAGAAGGTGTCTCAACAACGGACAATTTAAGGCTGTCTATTTACCTCCTTAAATAAATATTGTTGTGTTGATTAGTTTGGAGTTCTGCATTCTGTTTATATTCTGATTTAATATAGGAAGCAGTTGTACACCTAAAGGTGTATAACCCACTATTCCTATATACCCATTTCTTTGATAAAATTATACCCACAACTCTAACACCATCGCTATTACCTACATAGAAGCATATGTACCTCTGCTCTGGCATTTCAATGATCATACTGGATCTACAAAATATTGTGCCTGCATTGACTGTGGTTTCTCTAATGCTGTTGTTTTGATAGAAATATCTAGTGAGTGGCCAGGAGATGGTTCTCAATACCCGAAAAAGCTTGTGCAAATGTTTATGTGTGCATGCAAGCAGAAGAGCTTTGCATGTGTACAACTGCACACATTTTACAATTTAATGAATACAATTTCCCTCAGATGTTCAGTTGATCAGGTTCAAGCACCTGCAGGTAAAAAAGGGTATGCTGTGGCCTCCACTGGGGAAAAGGAGTGAAAAGAATTACATAGCCTTCTAAGTCAAGAACAATTGGCAGTAGTGAGATTATATAGCAAACATAAACACAGCACACATACATTACATAGATACATATAAATATACATATATGTATGTGTTTGTACACAATCACATGGCTGTGTGGTAAGAAGCTTGCTTCCCAACTACATGGTTCCAAGTACAGTCCCATAGCATGGTACCTTGAGCAAGTGTCTTCTACTATAACCTCAGGCTGACCAAAGCCTTGTGAGTGGATTTGGAAGATGGAAACTGAAAGAAGCCTGTCATATTTATACACACACACACACACACACACACACAGATGTGTGTGTGTGTTTGTCCCCTACTGCCACTTGACAACTGTTAGTGGTGTGTTTATGTCCTGTAACTTAGCAGTTAGACAAAAGAAACATAGAATGAGCACTAGGTTTCAAAAAGTAAGTCCTAGGGTTGATTTTTCCAACTAAAACCCTTCAAGGTTTTTTCTTTTGCTGAAGGATCATGCAGTGCAATAAATATTTATTGAGAAACAAATTCATGACTAGTGAAGTAAGAATCTCACTCTCCCTCTCTTT
>NC_068985.1:35996850-36004954 GCF_001194135.2 Octopus bimaculoides
TATGAATTTAGATGTTTCAATAACTAGAAATATTTTACAGTTGGATGCTCTCACTACCCAACAGTGATATTGGTAGCAGCTATACAGTTCAATGCTTCAACTAAGGCTTGAGTTTATTACTCATGTTTCATATGTCAATCTCTGATCTGTCAGTCTCACATATCATCATCATCATCATTGTCATCGTCATCGTCGTCATCATTATCATCATCATCATCACAATTGCTGTTCCCATTGTCATTGCCATTACTGTCGAATCCATTGTTATTGTTGTCAACATCCACATTGTCATTGTCATCATTGTCATCATCATCATCATCATCACCATTTAATATCTGTTTTCCATGCTGGAATGGGTTGGTTGGCTCGACAGGAGTCGATAAGCTGAAGAAGTGTATCAGGTTTCAATTGTCTATTTAGGCTGGATGCCCTTCTCAATGTCGACCCCTTTTCAGAGTGTACTAGGTGCTTTTTACATGACACCAGCTCAGGTGTTTTATATGTGGCACTGGCACAGATATTTTTTATGTGGCACCAGCATCAGAGGGTTGCTAAGTAACCTCTTAGTTGATAGAGGGAGTAGAACTGATGGAAGTAGTTGTGTGTCAGGTAAGAGGTTAGAGTATGATCGAGAGACAGGGATAATTGTTTTACTATAGAGGAGATATTTGGCCACCCCAGTAGAACAGGAAGGAGTGGGGAGGTGGAAAAGAGAAAGAAAGATAAAGAGACACAGAGAGAGAGAGAGAGAGAGAGAGAGAGAGAGAGAGAGAGAGAGAGAGAGAGAGAGAGAGAGAGAGAAAGAGAGAGAGAGAAATAGATGGTGTGGGAGATGTATTGGAGCCTACCCTCAGTGAACAGGAGAGTAGGGTATAAATTATAGAGAGGGGATAGAGGAGGATGCTCCATGAGAGTATTGGGAATAGAGGAGGTTAGAGGAAGATGTTCCATGAGAGTGTTGAGTGGCTTGGAGTGGGGAGTAAGGAACAAAGAGAGAGTATGGAGAGTGTGTGGATAGGCACATGAGAGAGAGGAGGAGGGCTGCAATGAGTGTTGGGAAAATAGGGGTGTTTTGACAGGGGTCAGATAATTTGAGTGTCAGTGTGAGGGTGCATGGCCACAAAGGACATGCAAGAATGTGTGGATGGCCATGATTTCAATATCAATTAATTTACTTACCATTCCATATTTTTCCAATCATGACATTTGCTTTACCAAGAAACTCAGCATTAATAATGATTTTATCCTAAAATAGAATAAAAATAGAATGAGATTGGAAATTTTCAAAATACCATAATCCTTCAGTAGCAGGAATGAATGCTTCAAGAATCATTTTCCCTAAATATTTGGTTAATAATTATTAATTATAATTAAACATGTAGTAGAGAACTTTATAGTTGTGTTGCTGTTGCTTGTTCAGAAAATTATCCAGGGGATTCTAAGTAATTGATCAAAGATCAATGAAGAAGTTATTTCCAATAACTGAGTTCCTGTGTCCTAGGAATTTACTGTATCAGACTGATATGGTATAGTAGGAGTGCAATGGATGTCAGACTAAGTTAGAACTTAAAGCAGTTAGTTCAGAGAAGGAACTGTTTCTGTGTTCTTTGGAACTTATGTAAAAGAGATGGAGTTTGTAAAGTTAGAATTTTAGCTGACTAGCTATATGGCAGATCAGATATATGACTGACTAGTTATATGGAAAACCAGTTATAGGGCAGACCAGTTAGATGGTATACACCTATCCAGTTATACAGTAGGGTGGTACAATTATATCCCAGTGTGGTTATATCATTTGATGTACTGTGTAATGTTTTAATATAATGCTCTACTTGCTTTGACCAAATGTACATGTAAAATGATACAATGCTTATCAATGTGTATTTGGTTTTATGAATGTCATGATGGGACTGTAGGGCGATTTTTGTTGTATGTTATGTATATTTGGTTTTCCTGAGATGTTGTTGACCAAATATCAACTTCCATTACTTCGTATTTGTGAATATGATTTTTTAATCAAGTGGACAGTAAATAATATAGCTAAATTAGTTTTAACATATTGAACATAATGAACATAAAATATTAACTTATAGTATATTAAATATAGAAACAACAACTTAAATATTATTTTTAATGCAGATGTAATCTCTGAATAATTAATCACTATGATGTATTTTTTAACAAATATGTTTATTTCACTATAATATTTAGGTTAATTCCCAATGAAGAAGTTCTACTTGTCCAATCTATTTATTTTGAGTTAGCAGAGAACTTAAGTAGTAGAGTTAAAAAATCCCAACCAGCCCAGACAAAGTCCTTTCCATTATCCTTAAACATTGCACCCACCCAGAGCTAACTCCTATACTTACTAAACTCTTCAATTTCTCCCTCTCTACAAGGATCTTTGAAAACATGCTACAGTGTGCCTCATTACCTAGAAAATTACCACCTCCCAATTATTACATTATTTTGGAGACAGCTGTTAACCACAACATTCTCCAATACCTTTCCTTAATGACCACCAGTACAGTTTCTATAGAACAAGATCCACCGATGACTTACTCACATATATCACCCATCAGTGGGCTCTCACTTTGGAGAAATTTGGAGAATGGTTTCACACTCAATATCAGTAAAGGACAGATCACTTGATATGTAACATTGATTCATAAGAAGTGTGAGAGCTGCAGAATTTAGAAAGTTACTGGGCATCCTATGAATTAACTAATGAAGACAGGAGCAAATATGAACCAAATGTACATAAAAAAGTACATGTATGCAGGATGAAAGTATGCTTTGAGCTCTTAATGGATGACATCAATGTTTAACATAGCTAAATGTTTGCTTGAAAATAAATGATATTGAACTCATGGAAACCTTAAAGACAAGATCTAAGATTAAGGTACATGGCAATATAGCTATTTAAAAACTATTTAATATTGTCCATTAAGCTGACTTGTCTTCAAGAAGTTTGAAACCTTGAGTGATGTTCTGACAGCCAAACAATGGCCAATCTTAATTTGTGTATCAACTTTAGCTCTTTTCCAACATTATTGAAAATAATTGTTGTACTTATTTTCTGGCTGAGTTGGTAGAGTATTGGAAAACTAGACAAGATTCTGGCAACTCATATCCTGCTACCAGAATATTGCCTCCTTTGCTTATTTTAATCCATTTGAAAATATTAGTCAGATCTGTTGATTCAGTTTTATTTAATACAATGCAAATTAATGTGATTGCAATTCAGAAGACATAAATTAGCCATTTAGAATCATACAAGACCATTAACTTCACTTGAACATTTATTTGTAATGTGGAGTCAAAAATTTAATTGTTTAAAACTGTGTCATTTTCACTGAATAAAATTTGTGCTGCATCTGAAAATTTTTGATAATATTACAACAGATATTGCTAGGGATGTTTCTTTTGCTATTTTTGTAATCATTTATCTATGTATAAAACTATTGTCAATTGATCAAGTAAATTTTGTTCTGACAAAGCTCTGCTGATGAAGTCCTGTAAGATAGAAACATGCCTATTAATCTCACTGTCCTGGTTAATAAAAAGCACTTTCAAAATTTTTTTTTTTGTCACAATAAAAGGTAAATATAAATTTTTAAAGAATTTTTCTGTGAATTCCATTTAGTATGCAATTAGGTATTTGATTTAACAGATTATCATGTCACTTTTACTGGCTGAAACTTCCTAGTTCTAGGAAGCTGTGCTTCAAATTGCCTAGTGGGCACAGCATGAGTTTGTGTGATAAGTTCCTATGGGAAGTGTTACCCACAAAGTCTGTTATCTTTTTCAAAGCTAGTTTTTTAACTGTCATCTACTTAATACCTCAGAAAGCAAATGTAAGTTCTGGCCCAATGAACAGACACTTTTGTATTTTCTTCTTATCACTCCCATCATACATTTCAAAGCAAACCTTGTTGAATTGCAGCTTAGTTCACATTATGACTGTCCTTAGTATAAGGAGATGAGGCAAAGCTCCCATTACTTCTTAAAGTGCATTGGTTTTCCCAAACAAAATCATCCTACCATTTTTTCAGGCAAGAACAGCAATAAGAAATGGTCAAGAGATCTCATACAATAGAATTGGTTTTGCGTGTGCACGTATGTGTGTGTGCACATGTGTGTGTGTATTTCACGTGTGTGCACATGTGTATGTCCACATGTGTGTGCACATGTGTATGTGTCCATGTGTGTATGGTAATGAGCATGTGCTTGCATGTGTATGTATGTGTGTGTGTCTGTGCATGCATGTTCATGTGTCTGTGTTTGCTGTGTTTGCACATGCATGTGTGTCTGTATTCATGTGTCCATTTTATGTCTGTGTAACCTCATGTGTATGTGTGTTCATGTGTCCATATATATGTGTTTATGTTTATGTGTGTGGGTATTCAAGTGTCCATGTGTGTATCTGTGTGAAAGAGAGAGAGAGAGAGAGAGAGGGAGAGAGAGAGAGGGGAGAGGGAGAGAGAGAAAGAGAGAAATGATATCAGCAGAAGAATTTCGACAATAAGGAATTCTTACCAATCTATAATTGCAATTTATGTGAGCCTTTGTCCAGCCATGTGCTGGAGATGCATTACAAGTCCATCTTGTATGATAAGTATCACTAAGCACACCATATTCAGCACAAATTACTGTTAACTTAACTTTACCATTTCCATTTATTCGATATAAGAAGGAAAAAGGCTTCCCATCTTCTCCGAACATAGCCGCTTGCCATGTCATTTCTGATGTACATCTGTTTTGTCCAGTGGAAACCATGTAACCTAGGTAAAACAATGCAAGATGGATGGATGATTAGACCAATACATAGATGAACAGACAGATAAGCAAATACTTACATGAAGACAAACAAATTTTTATAAAAATACCTCAGATCATGACTTAATGAACTAATTTACAACATATGAATACATGTATTTATCCATTACCCCTGATACAGTCAACACCTCATTATGTGAAATATTGAAATTATAGCATCATTAATTAGAAAATCATATCTTTAAAAACAATGAAGTTGGAAGATTGTATAACTATTACATTTTTTACATAAAATGTTATCATAAAGATTTAAGTGCATTTTATTTTTCTGTTTTCAGTAAATTTAACATGTGGAAAATAGCAAGATTTCCATCCTCATGTACCTGATTTTGAAGAGTTTGTGTCAGCCTATGGTCATAGACTTATACATTTTTTTGTTTGTTGTCATTTGTGACTTGCTGTTCAATACAATACCAAAGGAAGAAGAAAGAGAAACCTTGTATATTACAAACACATACTGTTTTAATGAACCAACTAACAGTGCCAAACAATGACAATCAGAATGCTTAAAAATGTATTTATAATCCTGATATATACTATATATACTGACAACAACCATGTCACAAATGAGATGTTTGACACCCACCAAATAATATATGTTTGAGGTAACAGTCTCTGTGCATTTTGAATGTCTAATATATCTCTCCCATGCTGTAATTTTTTTAGTTTTAACATTTCAATACACTGTCTCAGATGAAATCACTTTCCAGAAAAGTATATCTTCATTATATATATGTATATATATATATCTGTCTGTTTCTCTGCATGTATGTATGCATGTATGAGTGTGGTGATAATAATAATACTTATGACACCAACACACACACACACACACACACACGCACACACACATTCATGCACATACACATGTACATGCAAGCATCTACTCACATGCACATGTGTGCACATGAGTATGCATGCACATACATAAGTGTGCATGAGCACACATGAACATGCACCTGCACAAATGCATATGCATGCATGCAAACACATGGGCACATGCACATATACACTAGTGTCCATATATCTGTATGCATGCATACAATGTACAGATGCACACATGCATGCACATGCACACACATGCACATGTATGCATATAAACTCATTTGGCTATGTACAAGAGGTGAGAGTATGCAGGTAGTAAGGCATGAAGAAACGTTGGGGATTGAGGATTTCGGTCCTGCTCATGGGATGATATAGTTAGTTGGTACAGGCGGTGCAGGGGAGTAGCTGGTACTAAGGAGGTATATCCGGATTGTTAGCAGCCAGTGGTTTGAAATTTATGAGAAAGACATACCTTTGGTGATAGCAATAGGACAGATTGTATTTTTTGTTGATGGAGACTGCAGGTTGATAGATGACATGCAGGTTTCATGGAGGTAGAACTGGCAATTAAGGGTGCTGGGAGAATATGGTGGTGCCCTGTCAACAATAGTCCACTTGATGCTGGCTGTTTTATACATTTTGGACACCCTCAAGAGACGTACCCACCCATATAGGTTGGTTCTGTACAGGGATGATGGCCTGGCTATCTCAAGCCATATGAATGGGCATGACATGGTTCCGTCTTGAGAGTGGGGAACCCGAAGACTGACAAGAAATACTACATGAGAGGCCAGGATGCACAGGGGGAACAGACTGTGGTGGAGCTAGCAGAAAGTGAGGTGGAAGGGGATCTTGGCATCTTGATCGACAAAGGACTGACCTTCAGGAACCACATAAACCAAGCAACTGCAAAAGCAAATCGAATCCCTGGAGTCACCCGACGATCATTTGACTTCATCACCCCTGTTGTCTTCGTCCAGCTGTACAAGTTTCTAGTTCGCCTGATTCTTGAATATGGACACACAGTTTGGCAACCCCGGCATAAAGCAATGTGTTGTGAGTTGGAGGATGTTCAGAGGCATGCCACCAAACTCATTGCATCCTTGAAAGAAAAGCCATATCCGGAGTGCTTGGCTACACTAAACCTGCCTAGTCTCAAACATCCCCGTCTCAGCGGAGATATGATCAACATGTATAAAGATACGCACGGCTGTACCTAACCAACCACCCCCAATTCAACTTCTAAGGCAGAAATATGAGAGGACACAGCTTGAAATTGAAAAGATCATACTCAACATTAGAAGTAGGCTCAACATTAGAAGCTGCTTTTTTGTACAGCGTGTAACCGCAACCTGGAACTGTCTGCCAAATAGTGTGATCGCAGCATCATCAGTCAATGCCTACAAGAACAGGCTTGACGCACACTGGGGGGAGCTTCCTGCAAAATTTGATCCTGTCTGTTACTATTAGCTACAACTGTCGAAGTGTTGTACCACACATGACAAATTAATTGTACTAGTGGAAAAGGACCTGTGAACAAGCTCCTAGGAGCTTCAACATGGAAACCATCCAGTATCTAGTATCCAATAATTCTTATTACACCAATGATACACACACATGCACACATACACATATACGCACATACACACTCGCACTCACATAAACATATATATACACTTATGCTGTTTGTCATTCATGATGCTGTTACTAAGCACACAAGCACCCAAGGTCTTAACTAATACAAAGTCATCTCAGTGACTTTGGCATTGATTCATTCACCAATGTACTGCAATTGCTAGCCTTGCAAATATAATTGTCTCTTCTCTCTACTTATTCTATCACTACTGCAATGAACCTTCCTCATTTTAACTTGCTACTTGAATACCACCTCCTCCAAGTCAAACCAAAACACCTGTCTTTCCTCATCTTCTAACACCTACTGTTTCACACAAGCACCTATACACAAACAATCCTTCATCTCTAACGTGTCAACACTCTAGATATCTTGTTTTCGCAGATGTCAGCTTACAGATGTTCAAGCTGAACACGGACTTTATTGATCTAACATTTGAATGAAAATAGGTTTAATGTCTCATGACTGTGCACTGTCTCAGAGTTGGCCTGAGTAGTGTCAGCTCACAGCCTGGAGGGAAATGTTGAAATCAATGTCTACAAGTGATGTGATCTAAATTAAAGAATAAAAAAAACATTGATCTAACTGGTCTCCAATGGCTTGCAAATGTTTTGTTTGCTGTCCTTTCCTCTGAACAAAGACAGAAAAAATGCCAAAACTTAGAGTATCATTTCTGTTGTGTATATGTATATTATTGTGTATATGTATATGTATTTAGGTGCAGGAGTGGCTGTGTGGTAAGTAGCTTGCTTACCAACCACATGGTTCCGGGTTCAGTCCCACCGCATGGCACCTTGGGCAAGTGTC
>NC_068985.1:36004964-36010904 GCF_001194135.2 Octopus bimaculoides
CCCACCGCATGGCACCTTGGGCAAGTGTCTTCTACTATAGCCTCGGGCTGACCAAAGCCTTGTGAGTGGATTTGGTAGACGGTAACTGAAAGAAGCCTGTCATATATATGTATATATATGTGTGTGTTTATGTGTCTGTGTTTGTCCCCCCAACATCGCTTGACAACCAATGCTGGTGTGTTTATGTCCCCATAACTTAGTGGTTTGGCAAAAGAGACTGATAGAATAAGTACTAGGCTTACAAAGAATAAGTCCTGGGGTCGATTTGCTTAACTAAAGGCGGTGCTCCAGCATGGCCGCAGTCACATGACTGAAACAAGTAAAAGAGTAAAGAGTAAAGAGTATGGAATTAGTAACTGGCTGAGACAATAACATGCTTCGTGTAAAACCACTTAACCCTCAACAACAGTCAATTCACCTGGTTTCAAATCAGTACCATGAGGGCATATATTTCACTAATTAGGTAGCAGGAGAAATTTATAATTGATGAATGAATGGGGAAGGTACTGAGTTCTGTTTGATCTCCTTGTGAATTCCAACAATGACCAACTCATCTGTTTATGTACCAGGTTTTATATAGTCTGAGCTTCCAGAGTGTGATTTAAGAATAATTTGACTGCTATTTCTTGGGGATTAATAAATAAGTAAATATTCCTTCATATTTACTCAGACATTTTTGTTGGAACTGTTATATTAATAAGAAGGTAAAAGTAAGATGTGGGTAAATGAAGAAAAAATAAGACTTTGTAATACTAATATTTCTCAAGTTTACAGAGAAAAAAAGAGAAAAAAAATCTCACCTTTAGCTCCATCAAGTTGCTTGCTTGTCCATTTCCAGGAGCATTGTTCATATCCAGTAGACCAACTACACTTTCCGTGTTGGAAACTACATTCCCAGGAACCTTTATATTATGAAAATATAAACATATTAGCTTTCTGAAAATATTGTGTACTGGAATAGTTTTACTTTATTTTTAATATCAATTTTGTTTTTACATAGACTCAAGGTATTAGGTTTAATATAGAAAGGGGAATTGAGATTCTGTGATGCTCATACCTTTCTCAATAGATTTAATTGAGTAAGTGGATTAAAATTGTTATATTTAAGACTTCATATTAAACATGTAACTTAGTCTAATAGTTTACGTTCCTTCATTTAGAATAGAGTTCTCATCTTTCAAGTACTCTTGCCCCAAATGTTTGGTCTATATTAGAAATCACAATGCCGATAAATTGGTTATTTAACATCAACTAGTTCAAGTTAAAGAATCAGTACAAAAGATTAGTATTGACATTGGAAATCTATTTTCAAATCCTCTCATCAGATCTTTATGTGCACTGTTGCTCTTCAAGATAGCTGTCAGACAGAATCTAGGAGTCTAAGAAAAGCTGACTACTCATTTTCTGGTAAGGCCAAGAGAGAATATGAAACTCATGGACACAGTGTTTTGTTTGAATACACTTCTTTAAGTCTTACTAGCTCAGATACAGAGTGCATGATTTTCCTTCACAAGATTTCATCTTCTCTGTATGTATGACACTAAACTTGTTGTTGTTGATGACACTTGGACAGTCACAGCAAACATTTCCTGGGAAAAGAACCGTGATAAGTTTTGACAACTTTAATGCCAGAAGTGATGCAATAAAAAGATTGCCTATTTGCTTAGATTGTTAAAATATTGACAAGGTCAATGATAATTGTTAAAGCCACTTAAGGTAGGATGAACAGGACTTAAAACAAGGCAGTTTGTGATATAGACTAGTCACTTGTCTGCATCAAAGACAGAGGGGTTGATATTCCTGAATGTAACAAACGATACAAAACCAGAAAAGCCAGTCCACTTTAACACATTGCTCTCATATGTCTTCTTGAGAAACTGTAGAATATTAAATGCTATGCAGCCCTTGGACAACCGCAAAACAATCTTTCACATAGCTGCAATAGAATCTTCTGAGAAAATTCCTGCAGCATAATAATTGGCACTCATTCTCTTTAGAAAGGTTATGTCACTTCAGTGCTGCAAATTATAGATTCTTCAGGCCTACAAAATCTTTCCTTCTATGAGGAATCATCAAATACTTGTGACAACTAGAAGCAGAATTCAAGAAACTGTCTGAATAGGCATTTGTAACAAGTAATATCTGGGAGATGTACTCTGGTGAAAAGAAGAAAGATACTTCAATCAGTAATAAATTGCTCTGTTAAAGCCCAAATCTATAACAATAATTACAGAGAGACTAGAACAGATAGAGAAATGGATGGGACTTTACTGAATATCATTGAAGAAAGAAACTTGTTGACCAATCAACTTTGATGGTATTGAAAGTTTCCCATGTATGATCAAACAAGATGAATTTCCAATAATAGAAGGACTTATGATCAGATGCCATCAGGCAGAGCGCCAAGAAAAACTTGTATTTTGATAGAGTTCTTTAAAAACAGCATGCCAGTCTTCCTTGTACTTCTGCAAAAGCTTCTCATTCAATGTTGGGAAAGGGCACAGTTCCTCAGGATATGTGAGATGCCAATATTGTTGCACAATACAAGAACAAAATGTAACAGTAGTGATTGCAATAATTTACAAAGTTATATTTCTTCTTACTTTAGTTGGCAAAGGTTTGCAGACAGAATATATCCTCAGTCACAATCATATACCAAGTAATCAACTACAGGCATGGTATTTTCATTGCATCAATTTCAAGAAAATAATGGAAACATAATCAGCCACCATATTTAGCCTTCATTAACCTAGCAAAGCTTTTGACTTTGTTGTTTAAAATGGTCTTTTAAGATGATAACATTCACTGATTGCAAACCAAATCTATTGGGTCATCCCATTAATAATGCGTTTTTTTTCAATTGCAAGAACTAAAGGTTGGAGGGGGATGGGATAAAATACCTGCATCAACTTGCTATAAAAGTAGGCAGTAATTTTACCTTGTACTTATTCTTAGTGAAAGTTTTGAAGAGTGCACTTTAGTTTTAACAGTTATTTTTTCAAAGCTATAATGGAAGTGACAAAGGAGCATATTTGGTATATTTTGCTTTATGAGTTCAATAAAGGCAACAGCATATTGGAAAGTGCAAAGAATATTAATGCAGTATTTGGGGATTGGGTAATAAGCATAAACCAGTGTCAATGGTGGTTCCAGAAATTCCAAGCTGGAAACTATAGCCTGCAAGACAAGCCTCGTCCTGGAAGATCTGTAGAGCTTGATGAGGATATCCTGCAAACCCTGGTGGAACAAAATCCTGCTGTAACTGTTGAGGAACTATCAGAGAAGCTTAAATTTGGTCATTCCATCTTTGGTTTACTCTTTTACTCTTTTATTTGTTTCAGTCATTTGACTGCGGCCATGCTGGAGCACCGCCTTTAGTCAAGCAAATTGACCCCGGGACTTATTCTTTGTAAGCCTAGTACTTATTCTATCGGTCTCTTTTGCCGAACCGCTAAGTGACGGGGCCATAAACACACCAGCATCGGTTGTCAAGCAATGCTAGGGGGACAAACAAAGACACACAAACACACACATATACATATATACGACGGGCTTCTTTCAGTTTCCGTCTACCAAATCCACTCACAAGGCTTTGGTCAGCCCAAGGCTATAGTAGAAGACACTTGCTCAAGGTGCCATGCAGTGGGACTGAATCCGGAACCATGTGGCTGGTAAACAAAATGCTTGGCCACATACAGCGAGGATGACATTGTAAAGGTTGCAGCAGTTTGAATGGGAAATGATGCCCCACCCATCATATTCGTTGGATACTGCCCCATCTGATTATCATTTATTCCACAATCTTCAAAATCATTTGGACAGAAAAAATATCAATTCTGTAGACAAGGTCAGAACAGTACTAGAGGAGTAGTTTTCATCACAGACAAGTGAATTTTGGAAGTGGGGCATTGCAAGTCTACCAGACAGATGGAAGAGCATTGTAGAAAATGAAGGAGAGTATATTTTAGATTAAAAAACTGTTTATCTTAATTTTGAAAAATAAAAAAAGTATAAAAAAACTGCAGTATTTATGGGATGACCTAATAATTTATCATAAGGTCTTTCCATAATGGAATGTTGAACTCTGTATACTATGATGGATCAATGTCTTGTGAATTTGGAAGGAAAAGCAGAGTTAAATAAGTTTGGTATCTTCTTAATGCTACTCATAAAACAAATACTAAAGATAGGTAAGATGGCTGAATCTGTAATATAGCCAGACTAAATGTCAAAACTGGGATAAGAAAAGACTTGGCATTTGCTGATGTTGAAGCTATATCTTTAATCTATGCAGAAGTCTAAAATGTATTATGCACAGATTTTCAGGAGTTACAATCAGTCACAAGAAGATCCGTGTTATAATCAAAGGTAAGTAACTGGACATAGTATATAAGTTTTAATATCTTGGCTCCATTGCTACAGATAACATTGCCTGAGAAAGAAAACTGGGAAGAAATCAACTGGAAATGAAATTATTACTCTCTCAAGACTCACTTAGAAAGTATAGCAGAATAACATCAGAGATTATTTGCAAAGAAATACATTTGCCAGGATTGTGTTCTTTGTACAATTATTTATAGCAGTGAATTGTGGACAACATGTTTTTCACAAAAACAACAATTTTCATGTGTTCCATATGAAGTGTTCCTGCAGAATCCTTGAGATTTGCTGGCAGGACGGGATTTCCAGGGTAGGCACATCCTCCATGTTTTCTGTTCCCACTCCAATGACAACTTTGATAAATTGAAGATGTTCATTGCTTGGATGATGGTCATATTCCAAATTAGGTGGTCTCTGGTGAACTGGCATTTGGGTGTAAAGAAAAGGTCACCTTTTGCTGAGATACAAAAATGTGTAGAAGTATGACATGAGACTAACACATGGGTAGAAAATATTTCACAAGACCAGGATGAAATAATGTTAACAGTAATTAGCACACTCTTATATGTATGTGTACATATAAAACTTCTTTTATTTTGGCATGAGGCCAGCAATTTTGAGAGGTAGTGAAGTCGATTTCATCAACCCCAGTGCTCAACTGGTACTTATTTTATTGACGCCAAAATAACAAAAAGTAAAGTCAACCCAGCAACATTTGAACTCAGAACGTGAAGTCATAAGAAATGCCATTAACCTTTTTATTCAGTGTGATAATGTTTTTGCCAGCTTGTCATCTCATGTTTACATGTAAATGCATGTACATATTTATGGATATGTACATGTGAGTATGTGTGCAAAAATGTGTTTGCATGCATATGTGTGCACAAATATGTGCATGTTCATGTATTTTAAGTGAGCGTGTATATGAGAAAGTATGTGTGTGTGTGTCTGTATGAGTGTAAGTGAACATGTGTGTGTGTATGTCTGTGTGAACATGTGTGAGTGTGTGTGCATATGTGTGTGAATGTGTGTGTGTGCCTGTGTGTGTATGCCTGAGGTCTTTGAGAACCATTGACATACAATTGTGCATTTTTTTTTTTTAACCTTACATTAAGCTTTAGGTATATAGATATCAAATTGACTAATACGACATATTTGTTACTTGAAAATAAATCTATTAATGTCTTACCATATGTATATGGAAGGATTCCAATCAGTAAAAGGCAACTAATTTTTGTGACTTGTAATATAGACATTCCGCTTGGAATTGAATCTCTCAGTTACAATTATTTTATAAAAACAAGCAAAACAATGTTCAAGTTATTTCAAAGCTTCCTTCTTGAAAAGTTTTGATTAATAAGTTATCAAGTAAAATTTTGTGTTATCATTATGATCATATCCCCAAGAGTCACTCTTGCTATGACAAATTAATCCTCCACCACCGCTGCTGCCGCCGCCACCACCACCACCACAACCAGCAGCAGCAGCACCACCACCACCACAACCAGCACCAGCACCACCACCACCACCACAACCAGCAGCAGCAGCACCACCACCACC
>NC_068985.1:36011029-36032242 GCF_001194135.2 Octopus bimaculoides
AAAATAAAGTACTAGTCAAGTACTGAGGTTAATGTAATTGACTAATCCCCTCCTCCTAAAATTACTGACCTTTGCCAAAAATCACAACCATGTTTATTATTATTATCATCATTATCATCGAAGATAGTTATATAACAAAGATAGTTGAGTGTGAGACTAAATTTCTTACATAAATTAGTTTCATCCCCCTTGATTTCAAATTCAATCTCATCATTGAGAAGACCATTGAAATAAAAATTAACAGTGGAAATCTTCATATCAAGGAAGCTATATTGATTCACCACCTGAACCTGAAAAGCAACAGTCAATTGGAGATGGACTGGTAGATCCAATAAAAACATTAGTTTCATCCCCCTTGATTTCAAATTCAATCTCATCATTGAGAAGACCATTGAAATAAAAATTAACAGTGGAAATCTTCATATCAAGGAAGCTATATTGATTCACCACCTGAACCTGAAAAGCAACAGTCAATTGGAGATGGACTGGTAGATCCAATGAAAACATTACAGTGACTATGACCAACCTCATAACATACATTACCAATGCCATCTTCCTCCATTGCCATGTGAAAATACATCACAACAACCAGCAGTTGGGGAGTTACTGCTACAGCTGCTAACCCAAAGACTGAGAAGTTCAAATATAATAACGAAATCAGTGTAACTAGACATTTCTTCTGAGGATGGGCCTTTGTGTATGCAATATAAAGGCTTATGTAAAACTTTCTGCATTGTTAGAAGCTTCCTTCTTTTCTTTTCTTTTTCTAAAAATTAAGCCTTTTCTGTAATCAATTCATTCAACTATACCAATCAATGTAGGATGATATGCAGTGTCTAGGTTGCATGTAGATGATGTACACTTGAGGAAAGTTAGGGAGGAATGAAAGGTTATATCATATGCATAAGAGTGAATGTCTTCAGATGTGATGGCAGAAAAAGTTATTGATATATAGAAGGAAGAGAGTGGGAACAAAATCAAATCTTGGAACAAAAAGAGGTCCATCAACACATGCCATGATCATGTGATCTGATAGGAATGTATTGATCCAAAAGATAAGAGAGTTATAAAACTTGAAGGCAAGTTGTTTAGATAAGTGATCTGCATACCAGACATGGTCAAAATATTTACTGATGTCTGGGGTAACAACATTGCTTTCACAAACGTTTTTAAATAAACAGCCCACTGGTGAATGACATAAAAGAGCAGCTCTGATCATCAATGAGGAACTTAGAGATGAGTGCAGCTGAAAGACAGTTGGCTGGGTCAGAAGCATTGCCTTTCTTTGGAATAGAACATACTGAAATATGCTTCCAAATTTCTGGGTATCTCTTTATGATAAATGAGAGAGTAAAAAGCTTGGTGATTATGAGGGCATGTTCTGGGGCACAATGTTTGAATGTAATGGAAGGAGCATTGTCAGTGACTTTGTCGGATTGAAGCAATTGGAGGTATTTCCACACTTGAAACATATGTAAGCATGGTGGAGGAAAAAGTGGGATGGAAAAGAGATTTGGAAGAGATTGATGAGTTGGATGTGAAGTGAGTAGCAAAGGTGAAGGCTTTGTCTATTTGAGTTCTTTTTATTTAAGCATTATTGTTGAGAAATAGAGGAAAAGTTTTAGTAGAATTTTTGCATAAGTCATAGAGCTTAAAATGTATACTTGAACTAAGGACTCTGAGTGGCTCAGTTAAAATTATTAACAAGTATACTTCTGACTGTATTTACCCTTGACATTGAGTGGATTTTTCAGTAAATGTAGGCTTTCTCCACATGTTGCAGTGAGGATGTTACAATTTGATATTTTCTATATGACTTTAAAATCTAAGTTAAAGTAAATTCTTTCACAAGATATAAAGTTATAAATGTAGTGATTAACTGCTGTCTCTGTCAGTGATAGGAATCTTCATCTCCAGTTATTTCATTTGACATCATACATATGTATGTCTTTTCTTCTTTTTAATTTAGAATAGATTTTGATTGACCACCAACTTGTTAGTAAAATTGTGCAGGAAAATATCATGATTTAACTGTCACCTTTTAAATCTTAAGGTTTTGTAAATTTTTATAGTACTAGATATCATGACCATTTGCAGTTTATGAATTAAGGGTTTGCATTCTCTCCCCAAGATTCTAAGCTCAGCCATACTTTGCTCCATATGTCGGTAGATATCCAGTTGCTCCAGTAATAATGGATATGAAGCTGAAAGTGTATCTTGGGTACTTTGTTTGTAAACTCCTTATCAATGGTCTGTAGATGTCCTTTTCCTCTTGTATTTTTCTCACCACATTTGTGTGTCCAAGGGCAGCTTATTTCTACAACTGAAGATACTTTTTCTTTGCAGTCCTACACAAGAACATCTGGCTGGTTGTGTTTTAATTTGGTGGTTCTATTAATTTTCAAGTTCCACCAGTACTCTTTTGATCCATTGGTCTCAATAAGGTTAACTTTATTTGTAGGTATTCTCTTTTGTGTGATCCTGTTCCAAACCATTCTAATCACTATACCATGCCTCATGGGAAAATAATATCTCACAGTTGGCAATAATGTGGTTGATGTCTTCAGTCTTGGTCTTGCGCAGCTAACATTTGTTGCCTGTCAACGTTTCTACTTTTTATGTTGTAGGTATTTGGTGGGGATCTCTTGTTCTTGGATTGCATAGATGTAGCCTTCAAAGTAGGATGTCATAAACTTGTCAGTACTCCATGCCATATGTATGTATGTATGTGTGCAGATTAGTATGTTTTGCTTTATGTATGTATTCTCATGCATATAGTTGCATATCTAGACATGCTCATATATATTTAAAGGATAAAATTCTGGAAAGTTTTACAGATTTTTACAGATCCAGTGATGGATTGGATCTGTAGTCTTCATGAATGTATATGTGTTTATGTGTGTAAGTATGCATGCATTCATGTATGCCTGTACATACATGGACAGACTCAATACATTTTCCCATGGAGTACCATTATCAAATTTGAAAGAGTTCTTATCTTTTAATTACTATTCCAGTAGAAAGCTAACTGCATAACAGGTGTATTATTCCCATGAATTCCTAGACTAACTACTTTCAACAGTTGGTTTTAAAGACAAGATCTACTACCATCTTCATTACTTTTATTTTTCAAAAATTTCTGTGAGCTTATTCTATTGGAATCTGTAATCTTACTTCTTGTTTTTAGATTTTAAACATCTTTAGGGTGAGTATTTATCTACTAATTACGTGAGTAATTTCAATAAAAAAAATCTTTAACTTTATAATAGGAGTAGCTGTGTGGTAAGTAGCTTGCTTACCAACCACATGGTCATGGGTTCAGTCCCACTGCATCTGCATGGCACCTTGGGCGAGTGTCTTCTGCTATAGCCTCAAGCCGACCAAAGCCTTGTGAGTGGATTTGGTAGACGGAAACTGGAAGAAGCCCGTCGTATGTATATATGTGTGTGTGTGTGTGTATATATGTTTGTGTGTCTGTGTTTGTCCCGCCAACATCGCTTTACAACCGATGCTGGTGTGTTTATGTCCCCATAATCTAGCGGTTCGGCAAAAGAGACCGATAGAATAAGTACTAGGCTTACAAAGAATAAGCTCTGGGGTCGATTTGCTTGACTAAAGGCAGTACTCCAGCATGGCCACAGTCAAATGACTGAAACAAGTAAAAAAAAAAATACATACATACATACACATATACATACATACACACATTCATACATAAGAGGAACAATGAGTTTACACTTCACCAGTCACATCTTATAAACAAATTAACAAAACTGTATGGTAACTCTTCACAACAGGCTATTAAGAGACTCACAAAGACCAAGGCCACAATTCTTACACGTAGAACAGAGAGTGGAACAATTGTCCCTAATACCATAAATATTTCAATTGCAATATTCCAGGAAGATAGTCCTTCTATACTTCTGTTCATTTTGGTGCTAAACCCATTATCATTCCTGCAACAGAAAACAAATGGCTATATACTAGGGTCTGCAACTGCAAGAGATATTAATGTAACCCATGATTTCTCTGTGGATGGCCTCAAGATTTATGCTAAAAATGTTAACAATGTCTAAAAACAACAGGAATTGTTAACGACATTTTCAGCTGACATTGGAATGGAATCTGGCCAGATGAAATGTTCTTACATAATTGTTAAATCAGTTCCCCAGACACCCACACCAAAGAATGCTACTAGTACCTAGATATTGATGAAAACATATCATACCAAGGTACTGTGAATAAAGATAATGATCAGACTAAAAAAATATGGCAGTTTGAACTCTCCTTTTACCAAAAGACAATATCCCAAAATGCTTTTGCAGTACCAGTACTGATTCCAAAATTTGGGATATTTGACTGGCCTGTAGAAGAAATCCACTCCATAGACATTAAAACATGCAAAATTCTAACATCAACTGGAAATTTCCACAAAATTAGGGATATCAACAGGCTCTACCTAAGAAGAGATAAAGGAGGTAGGGGCTTGAGATCAGTACAGATAACCTTTGAATGTTGCATAGTTTCTCTCAGACAGCACTTGCTAAACAACAGCAGCAAAAATAAATACATTAACTTAGTGCTGAAAAATGAAGAAAACATTATCCTACATGTTGGAAGCAAGCTCCTCCCATATAATCCCTATAAGCTGGACAAGCATACCTCAAAGAAGACCTGAAAGTGAAATGCTCAGCATACCAAAACAAAGACCATACATGAATATATTTCTCATACACTTGAAGAAGATATTTACATTGACATGAAGTGAAGCCTTTCTTGGGCTTGTGACCACTACATCACATCATACTTTGAAGACTATGCATTTGCAATCCCAAAACAGGAGATTGATACGAAATACTTAATCAGCAAAAGAGACAGTGAAGCCCTTGGAGTTCCAAGATGTGACTGAAAATGTAGATTATGTGATAGCAGCTACCCAAAAATGTGATTAGTAGCTACCCAAAAATGTGATTAGTAGCTACCCAAAAATGTGATTAGTAGCTACCTAAAAATGTCCTAAAGGTACTACCTCCTTATGTGAAATGACACTGTTGCAAAAACAATATATTTGGAAAAATGATTGTCCTGGAATAAATATAGAGAATACCCCAGTTATTGAATACAGACATGAATACTCGCACAAGGAATATTGGTGGAAAATTCCCATCAAAACATCTAACAAGTGTAATCATAACAGGCCAGATATTGTTGTTTCCACTTTCTGGAGGAAAATCTGGAGTGAAGAGAAGGAGTTTAACCAAGATGCTCTGTGGCTGGAAGAAATCTGAAGAAGTTATTGTCCCTGCGTTACACCCAAGACATACAGCATTAATGGTGATACTCCTGTAACTGTGATCCAGAAACTTCAGGATAGAAAAGGGCCTGGAAATTTTGACAATCAATGTCTTTTGTATACAGCAATTGTAGTGAATTAATTGGGATGCTTGTGAAATCCTCTTGATACAGCAAAAAATTGTTATGACTGAGGGATCCCTAATTCTTCTGAGAGCAACATACAAATTAGCATTTGTGAATAGGTTGAAGTATTGTAAAGAAAGTAACTTATTAAAATGAAGCAGAGGAAAACAATTATTTATTTGTAAGTTTTCTTAACAGAGATTTAAACAGTTCTATATTTGAAAGATGCGGAATTATGTACATTATTTACATTTGATGGATATTTGTCCTCATCTTGTTTGTTGTTAACACGTTTCGGCTGATGTACTCTCCAGCCTTCATCAGGTGTCCTGCGGGGATTTTTCAAACCTGGGTTCTCATTCTTAAGTATTTTTCCGATGTTGTTATTATTATTATTATTCAGGTCACTGCTTGGAATCAAACTCGGAATCTTGGGGTTAGTAGCCCATGCTCTTAAACACTACACCATATGCTCATGGGCAATTATGAAGTGAATTTTAGGGCTTATAAATCTAATCTTTTCCTATCCTTCCTTAATACCGGTTCCCATATGCTACTCATATCTGCACTAAGTCTGCTTAGGAGGTTGTTGTGTCCTAGTATATGTGCTGCCTCTTTTAGTTTTTGTATTTTTCAGTGGTGTTCTCTGTCTATTATTTTAACTTCATCCCACAAGGGGAAGTGGTTTCCATTTTTCCATACATGATCAGCTATACCCAATTTATCAATATCTCCTCATGTCACAGCTTTGCAATGTTCCTCTACCCTTATTTTGAGGGTGCAACATGTTTTGCCTTTGTATAACCTACCACAACTGCATTGGGATAGAGTATATGCAGTCTTTGGTCATATTCTCTTCTATTGGGGATTCTATTGGTTTCAATTCCAGGCAGTGACCTGAATAATAACAACAACAACAACAACAACAACAACAACAACAACAACAGCTGCAGCAGCAGCAGCAGCAGCAGCAACAACAACAACAACAACAACAACAACAACAACAACAACAACAACAACAACAACAACAACAACAACAACAACAGCAGCAGCAACAACAACAACAACAACAACAACAACAACAACAACAACAACAACAACAACAACAACAACAACAACAACAACAACAACAAAATATCTTAGGAATGAGAACCCAGGTTCGACATTCCCCCAGAACACCTGATGAAGGCTGGAGAGTACATCTGCCGAAATGTTGTGTTAATAACAAACAAGATGAGGACAAATATCCATCAAATGTAAATAATGTAAATAGAGATTTAAACCTTTAGCATTTATCCATATCCAACCAAAATATTCTACTTGTTTTATGACCAAACTGGTACATCATTGAAATCTTGAAGCTACAAGATAAAGCATGATTAATTTAAAAGAATGTGGATAAAAAAGTGTTACATTCGACAGAGTAATCTGAAGCTAAAGGGTTTGTTATTTTCTTTCCATATATGCATACATAAGAAAAGAGGGGGGAGGTGGAGGGAGAGAGGAGGTGGAGGGAGAGAGGGGAAGGAGGGAGAGAGGGGAGGAGGCAGGGAGAGAGAGAAGTGGGGAATGTATTTGATGCTAAACTGTCGTAAAAACACTGATAGAATACTGTTGCTGTGTTGTTTGCTTGACTTTGTGAAATTACATGTTCTTCATTCATGACAAGCTATTCAATATTATAATGAATTTTAAAATGACTATCAGAAAAATAATCATTCAACTACTTTCTGAAATGACTGAATGGAAGAAACCGAAATAGACAATGCCTTTGAGTCATCAAGGTTTCTTATGCATTGGATGAGAAATTGAGGTAAAAACGGATGGACAGACAGACAGACTGACTGACGGACGGACGGACGGACGGACGGACGGACGGACGGACGGACGGACGGACGGACGGACGGACGGACGGACGGACGGACAGATGGATGGATGGATGGATGGATGGATGGATTTTCAGCACTTTCCTGTAGGTTTTCAATGTGTCTCAATTCCAATATCCTTCAGCTTCTAGGTAGAAATTAAAGTGTTGTGCAAAATGCACCATTTACCACAGGAACAATTTTCACTCTGCTATTCCACAATTTCTTCATCTCTCTGATTAGGTTCCAAATTTTTTTCAGTTTTCTTGATATCTACTCTACTATTATATCTGAGTGCAAAGTCAATGATTTAAAACTGTTTGTTCTTTCTATCATCCTCTATTAACTGGGTCCTTTGCTTCAATGGTATGATAAATTTCTATGAAGAAGTCCCATACAATTCTGTAATTATTATTTACCATCACAGTTCATACTACTTCTTCATCACTTCAGATCCACATGCTAAAATAGTGGGAGACTTAGTTAGAAACTTAGATGAGCTGTACATTATTTATATTATTTACATTTGATGGATATTTGTTCTCATCTTATTTGTTGTTAACACAACGTTTCGGCTCATATACCCTTCAGCCTTCATCAGGTGTCTTGGGGAAATTTTGAACCTGGGTTCTCATTCTTAAAGTAACATCAAAAAATACCTTAGGAATGAGAACCTAGGTTTGACATTCCCCCAGGACACCTGATGAAGGCTGGAGTGTATATTAGCTGAAACGTTGTGTTAACAACAAACAAGATATGAACAAGAGGGGGCTGAGGATCAACTCTTGGTGAACCCCTACTTGTACCCTGAATTCTTCACTGTGCTTGTTGCCAACCTTCACCTTACTGGTAGCATCCCTGTACAAGGCTTGTACAAATCTCACCAACTACTTGTCTATCCCTAATTTCTGCATTGACCACCAGATAAGGGATAAGGAGATCCTATCAAAAGCTATCTCCAAATCAACAAAAGCCAAGTACAGAGGTTTATTTTTGGCTAGGTGCTTCTTCTGCAGCTGCCTTACCAGAAATTTACTTCAAAACACCTATGTCCCAGTGTAATGTCTTAACAACACAATCATGCCTGCATTTATACTTCTTCTGTACCAAAAGACTATAGGAATTTATAATATGCATGACAGTCACTTCTTTCTTGTTACATATTCTGCACATTGCATTTTCCACACTTCTGTCCATTCTTGCCTTAATGACATTTGTTCATAACGACTGGCTTTGATCAGTCATAATGAGTCATTATTATTGTTATAATTCAGACTAGCCTTGTACCCACATTTCAAATTATTATTATTATGATTAAGGCAGTCAGCTTTCAGAGTTATCAATATGCTGGACAAAATGTTTGGCAGCATTTTGTCCATCTTTACACTCTGAGTTTAAATTCCACTGAAGACAACTTTGTCTTTCATCAGATAAGGGTTGATGAAATACGTACCAGTTAAGCACTGAGGTCAATGTAGTCAAGTAGCCTCCTCACTCATAATTTCAGGCATTGTGCCTATAGTAGAAAGGATTATTATTATTATTATTGAGTGAGAGAGCAGCGCTCACCATCAAAGTGATGCTGGGGTACAAATATATGAAGCCCAATATACCCATCGTGACTACTCGTTTGATAAAGGTACATCAGACACATGCATCACAGCCATACATGCATGACATGGTGACTTCATATCAAAATAAACAGCACATGACCTTGCAGTAAGAATTTTCTTCAGGTCGAGTAGTCCATCCCAAAATGTCTCTGAATAACATTTGTTTAAGGATGATGAATGACACACTTGTATTTCTAGGGGAGAATTATTCAAAACCCTCCAAAAATCCCTCTCAACACAAGACGATGATGCTCCCAACTACTTCTGTTCATGAACAGCAATGCACATATCACCAACCACTAAGGGACTGGTATCAGCAAGATGTCTCTTTGAGTCACTTGTAAGTTTTGTTTATGCTGACTGTGTTTCAAAATCTACGTTTAAAACATTTTGCATTTGTTTCTGGAGTCTTTTATTTCTTTTTTACTTACTTCAGTCATTTGACTGTGGCCATGCTGGGGCACTGCCTTGAGGGGTTTTAGTAGAACAAATTGACACTCAGAGGGTAGCGGCAAACAAAATACCACTAAGCTTTTCATCTGGTGTGCTGATGATTCTGCCAGCTTGCCACTTTAAGGTAAAGTAAAGAAAAGACCACTGAAGTTATCCAAGAGAAAGACAAAGGCCAATATAACTTGGTACCAGTAATGTCACAACTCATTTCAACAATTGAGTGAACTGGAGCAACATGAAATAAAGTGTTTTGCTCAAGAACACATCATACGGCTCTGACTGGGAATTGAACTCACTACCTTATGAAAGTGAGCCTAATGCTCTACTCACTGAGCCTAATCTATGTATCTATCTTAAAGGTAACCAAATACTGATATTCGTTATGTTATAATATACCTTATCTTGTAAATACTGAAACCACTTATTTTAAAAGTAGCCAAATATTGATTTTCTTTTATCTTAAAGTATCTGAATACTGCACTTTTTTATCTTAAAGGTTGACAAATACTGATATTTCTTTATCTTAAATGGTAATTAAACATATTGACAACATCTGTCATAAAAACAAGTAGTATTCTGTTTGTATTTATGTTCCTTAATAATATAAACCTAAATCTGTTTTCAAGTTCAGTCCCACCATGCACCAACACATTAGGAAAGTGTCTTCCACTATAGTCTTGACTCAATCAAGACCTTGTGAGAGGATCTAGTAGACAGAAAGTGAAAGAAACCAATTGCATGGATGTCTGTGTGTGTGTGTGCGTGTGTGTGTATTTGTGCGTGTATATGTGTGTGTGTGTATGTGTGTGTGTGCATGCTTGTATGTGTGTTGTGTGTGCAGGGGGGTGTCCCTTTGTCTTGACATAGCATGATATTTATACATATGTGACGTTGTCATATAACCAGTATCATTCATTTCCTCTTCAATGCTAACACATTTGGAATGGGGAAATATGATTTACTTGGAAACAAGTAAAGGATGGTAACAGGAAAGACATCCTGCAGTAGAAAAATCTGTCTCAATAAATTTCATCTGACCCATGCAAGTATGGAGAAGTGGACAGCAAAATGATGATGATGATTTTCTTATAATATCTCATCTACCCAGGACCTCATATTGAGTACATTAGTGCTTCCTATGTTAAAAATTTATGGAAATTAGTGCACATAAATATATAAATTAGAACAAAAAACTGCTTCACAAAACTTTACAAAATACTTTTAGCTATATTATTGATGTTGTGAAGGTGGCAAGCTGTCAGAATTGTTAGCACAGCAGGCGAAATGCTTTGCAGCATTTCATCTGCTGCTCCCGTTCTGAGTTCAAATTCCGCTGAGGTCAACTTTGCCAGTTATGCACTGGGGTCGATATAATTGACTAGCCCCCTTCCCCCAAAATTTTCAAGGCCTTGTGCCTAGAGTAGAAATAATTATTGGTGTTGTGATTATCATGTTTAGTTACCATTTAAGATTTTAAAATATTAGGATTTGTCTACTTTTAAGATAAGAAAAAAAAAAAAAACAGTATTCGGCTACTTTTAAGATAAGTAGTTTCAGTACTTGTAAGTTAAGATATAAGATAACAAATATTAATATTTTGATTACCTTTAAGATGAAAGAAACAAATGTAAAATAGTTCAAGATGTTCACAAGGGAATATTTAATAATTGATATGGGTGCTTTTATGCGCCACCAGCACAGGTGCCAGTTGCATGACACCAGTATCTGCCACAACTACAATTTCACTTGGTCTGATAGGTCTTCTCAAGCATAGCATAATGCCAAAGGTCTCAGTCATTTGTCATTGACTCCATGAGGTTCCATGCTCGACATGTGCTTTTTACATGTCACCGGCACAGGTGCCAGGTACACAACACTGGCATTGGCCACAATGCCTCCGTGAGGTCTAACACTCAAAAGGTGCATGACATTGGCATCAGCCATTACTACAATTCACTTAGCTTGACGGGTCTTCTCAAGCACAGCATATCGCCAAAAGTCTTGGTCACTATTCATTGCCTCCGTGAGGAATAACATTCGAAGATCATGCTTCACCATCTCATCCCATGTCTTCCTGAGTCTAGCTCTTCCACAGGTTCCCTCCACAGTTAGAGACCGGCACTTCTTTACACAACTGTCTTCGTCCATATGCATCACATGACCATACCAGTGCAGTCATCTCTCTTACACACCATATTTGATGCCCTTTGTTGCCAACAGAGGTAGGAGCTCTTTGAACTTTGCCCAACCTATTCTGATTCTTGTAGCTATGCTCTCAGAGCATCTACCTTTGCTACTGACTTGGTCACCTAGATAATGGAGGCTATCAACTACCTCTAGCTTACCCACCTGGCACTTGATGGAGTCTGTTTTATGTACATTTTTAGTGTTTATTGTACCTGTGTACCATTCAACACAAAACTTATTTTCTCAGTTAACCTCCCTATGATATTGATGCACCTCTTATGTGTTGATAGCTTACACCAGTTACGTCTTATGGAATTTCTGCTGACACCTTTCCTACCAATCGAGTAGAGCCATCTACCTGAAGGAATCTGTGATTTGTCTACCTTCCTACTTACTAAGACTTTGGTTTTTGCTAGGTTAACTTTCGATTCTAAACCTTGCTTTCACACCTGAAACTTCTCCCCTAGTTATGATAGTGATTCAGTTATAAGAACAAGGTCATCAGTGTAGAGGAGCTCCCAGGGCAGCCCATCTTAAATTCCTCTGTTATTGCTTGGAGGACTATGATAAACAAGAGGGGGCTGAGGACTGATCCCTGGTGAACCCCTATATGTACCCTGAATTCAATGCTATACTCACATTACTGACAGTATAGCTTGTACAGCTCTCACCAATAATTCATCTATCCCTAGTTTCTGCATTGACCATCAGATAAGGGATCAAGGGACCCTGTCAAAGGCTTTCTCCATGTGAACAAAAGCCAAGTACAGAGGTTTGTCTTTGGCTAGGCATTTCTCCTGCCACTGCCTTACCAGAAATATAGCATCAGTGGTGTTCTCCCTGGCACAAAACCAAACTGCATCTCATCTACACTAACCTTGTCCCTAATTAGTTGGGTTATGACCCTCTCTGTAACTCTCAACACCTGATCCAACAATCTGATAATTCTGTAATTATTTCTATCTAAGGCATCACCTTTACCTTTGTAGCATTTGACTGTGATGCTGCTACACCAGTCATTGAGTATGACTCCTCCATGTACAACCTGATTAACTATATGGGTGACTAAATCATAAACCACACCACCAAATATTTTAAGCATCTCAATGGTTATTCCAGATGGACCAGGGGCTTTTCCCATCTTCATATTCTTTATGACTTAGTCTACCATGCTATTGTCTATTTGGATAGTTGGTCCCTCTGTTGGATCCTCACTAGGCAGACTCTCCCTCTCTTATGAGTTCTCTACATTTAGTAGCCTTTTATAGTGGCACTTCCAAGCTTCCTTCTTTGCAGGGTTACTAACTGCCAGGGACCCATCATCCATGCAAACACATTTCTCTCCTACCACACCACGATTTTCTTTAACACAATGTCTTGCAATCCAAAACACTTCAAGCCTCTGTTCCTCACAACACAGAACACTGGCAAACTTCTTCTTCTGTATGTATTAAAAGCTGCTCAAATTCTCTTCTGTTTATTGAGCAAAATTGGTAAAATATACTCATATTTAATGAGTGAGCTTTGATTACAACTTAAATCTATCACTAAAATATTTTAGAATTGCTCTTTTTAAGAGGATTACAAATCCATGATGACAACCAATCATTGATGGCACCTCATCAACTGCATATGAAATAATTTTTGTAAGAGAAATTTTTAATTATTGGAAAATGTATCCACAATGTGTGGATTAGCTCTGTGTTCATTCAACATTCAACCCTACCCATTTTGGCAGCCTGCCTCCTGATTCTCCTTCACATACACTCTTGTAAACCATCCACTCACCCACTTCTACTCTCACCTTGTGTGGCCACTTAGGCACCTAGGTATTGTTGTAGTTTTGTTGTCATTGTTGTTGTTGTTGTTGGTGGTGGTAACTGTTGAACTTTTTAATATAAGTTACAATTTTACAGCAAATAGCAACTCTTCAATAATCTTTTGATTTGTCTTGGTGTAGCACACAAAAACAAATAATAAAGCCTTATTACTTGCCTACTTTCTATGTCATTTAGCATTTGATCAATTCTAGATGCAACTGAGTTATTACCAAATGGAATCAAAGAAATTATATCAGTTATCAAAGGTAACATAACACTTTACGCAAATGATAAAATAAGGAGTGCTTCCAACATTTAGTATTGACTTTTGAAATTTTATCAGTTGTAATAAATCTTTTCTCAATTGTTGTTTTATCTTATAAGTAGCTTTTTAATTCTAGAATGGTTTCCAAATATAATTTTAAATAAATAAAAATGACTTAAATCTTTATGGGCTCTATCTGGATCTTTTGTTTTCAAGTGCTCAGTTGCTCTTAAAGGTTATATTTTTAAACATATTTTCACAAATTAGACATAAGCATTGCTGTGTGGTAAGAGATTTGCTTCCCAGCTACATGGTTCATGGGTCAGTTCTACTGCTCAGGCCAACCAAAGCCTTGTAGATAGATTTGGTAGACAGAAAACTGAAAGAAGCCCATCATGTGTGTGTGTGTGTGTGTGTGTGTGTGTGTGTGTGTGTGTGTGTGTGTGTAATAGCTTAGGTAATTATGAAGTAAATATGTCAATGCATAAGAATTGTTTTGTGGCTAGGACTCATGTTACAAAAAGATGGAAAAACAAATGAAATGACAGCAATCACATTTATTTTACCAATGTTACCAAAAAAAGAAAGTCTCCCCAAATCTGGTTTTCCTTTTTTCTATAAATTTGTTGTTTTGTGTTTAATAAATAGAATGTAAAATATAAGTTTTATAAGATCAAAAAACATATTAAGCTGACAGCACTTAACAAGGCAGACAAAAATCCTTCTGAGTAAGGGTAGATAACTCTTACATGATTGTTTATTCTTCCTACTAGTTTAACATGAAATATTTTCTTATTGCCAACCTTTAATTTGTCGTTGGCCAGTTGAATGAATTAGATATTGATTACCAGCCCGTACTATGTTTAAATTTTACAACTGGCATTTTAACTGCCTTTCTCAACATTGGATTTTTCTATATGTCACAGTTCAAATAAAACTTAATCGTTTTTTTTTTAATCACAAATCATTGGATGTAGAGGGATTTATTCCTAAAGTGAAATTAAACGTGTATCCTTTGCAACGTGATTCTATTCAGGTTTTATTATGCACAGGGCAGTTTTTCTTATATAGGGCACTCAGTTTCATTAACACACGCAGTATTGGCAATCTGAATTCAACTCATCCTGTTCATTTGCAATATAATGTTATTGAAGTTTTGCTACACATCTAATATTATTACTGCTTTGTTTGGTGCTAACTTATGTGCCCTTCATTAAAATGTATTCAATACAGGAAATACTTGTTTGCGAATGGTTCCAGTACATGCGCATTAGCTAGTGTGTATGTGTGTTGCGCGCGCGCACACACCTATATATATACACACACGCAGACACATACACACATATATACTTAACCTTTAGAACCCATAACACGGGTATAATGGTGGCAATGCTGGGCACGCACATCGTAGCAACAGTAAATAGATACAGAATCACTGAGTACTGCATGTTTTGATCGACTAATCGTTGGTAAATACCAGTACACGTAAATTGTGCTTAATGACAATGTCGAAAGTGTACCATAAATGTTATGACAGCCTCATCTACCATAAAATATATAATACAATTTCTACATTGTCATTGCTTCTAATCCCTGTCAGAATTTGGTACAAATAGCTCAGGAGCCCAGGCATAGGATCAAATAGCACGAATAATAGTAACGCGTGCTGAGTGAAAACTTAATAATAAAACGAATGCTAGTATACATGACTTACTCCCTATTGTATTCCTTACTTCATTTTAATGGGTTAATTAGTTCAAGGGTTATCTCCCCTGTTTTCTTTTTTTATGAACTTGAGCCCTGTCGTTTTACTATTAAGCTTTCATGTAGCGAATATGTCGGTGTAATTTTACTCGGTTATCCTGAGGTTTTAGTATAGGAGAAAATATGGATAAGTTCAGTCAATTGGATAAACCATTTCATCACGTTGTAATTAATTAATATTTCTAGTGCTTATAAATTAAGCTTTTTTGCATTATACCTGGTCATATTTTATAGTTATCTCCCCTGACATCTGTAAAATTTATTTAAAGACGTTTATGTATTTGTTTTGCAAGATTCCTGGTGTGAGATGGTGTATTGAAACAGATATTGTTTCGGAATGTTTAGAAAAATAAAGATAAAAATGACCATCCCGAAATATAATAAATTTTAAACCTTTATCAGAAAATTGAAGATCCTTTACAAAAAATTAATTAATTGAACCAATGAAGAAAAAATTCAAATTAATCCATTTTTAACATTATGCATATTTTAATAATTTACTTGCCTTAGGTACAAAAACCTCTGTTTATAGAATAATTTTAAAGAGCATAATAAAATTAGCGCTATTAATAAACAAGAGGAGCAATTGCATAAATATGTACACAGCAAAGGGAAATATTCTTGAATCTAAGATAGAGTATCCATTATATCAATTACAATAAGTTCTTTCAACATATCGCCAGAATAAAACGTTTTCACAGGAAGACAATTCCAAAATTACTTAATCCTTGGCCTAGAACGGGGGTCACCAGTGACTTCTTATACTACCATGGATGTCACCGGTAATTCAGAAGCAGCCACTCCTTAATTCAACCCACAGTTGACGACCGGGTCAGCAGCCAATTCTGCGACAATTACAGCTACAACAAACACTTTGACCAGCTCTAAATTTACCCACGTTTCCATATCACTAACTACTAAATCAAAAGAAATTCAATTTATTGCATCTTTAACGACTTCAGATATTGCTTATGAGAAAAAAGGCGGCGATAATGTATTATTTCAAAAGTGGATAAAACAAATTCTCATACTGGGGGTGGGGATTGAAATTTTAACTGGGGGTGCTGAGCATCCTATACCCCCCTCCCACCGTGGCTACGTGCCTGTTCACAAGGGTGATTTTTTTTAATGGTACCTACATTACTCAAATTTAGAAAATTTACAGAATACACATTTCTTTGTATTTCTTAGATGGTTCGATATGAGAAGGGTGTAAACTAGTTATCTCAATCAACGGAGCACTACCCTCGATAAAACAATTTTTGTGAAAAGACATTAAGGCTTATACAATATAACCTTAGATATTTCAACGTGTAACGCCAGTGACTCGTTGTCCCTTGCGAGTCACTGGTGATATCCATGCTTTAAATCAATGTGATAGTTTATTCAGTGAACTGGAATACACACACACACACACACGTATATATATATATATGTGTGTGTATATTATATGGTTTTTTAAAAAGTGAAAAATATGCGTTTCTAATTTATAACAAAATTAGATCGCTAGCGCAAAATGAATTCAATAAGTAAAGAGGTAGAATTTCTTCCACTCACTTGGCGTTTTTGAAATTTTCAAAATGTGTACTTCTAATGTAGCTTTATATACTGATGACAAAAATCGCATTCATTTTTTTTCTAGAAATTAATAAGAAGTTACGAGCATTTAAAGTTTTATATTTTTAGCCTATCAGCGGCCTCCATTTGGCGATCTATCGTATGCTGATCACCATTGCCATGGAAATGAGCCCAAACCTTTACATGCTCCCTTAATCTGCTAGAAATAGCAACCAAATCTTCCTGTAACTACATAACTTCTGAAAAAAAAAAAACAAAGGGATGAAACATTGTGCCACAGCACTGTTTAATTCCTCACTTGTGGCCGGCTGACTTAAGTCAGTCCCCGCGGATGTAAACTTTTATCGATTTTACAACCCTCGAAAACTGTAAACAAGGTTTAAATACCAAACTTTGTGTATAAGAAAAGAGAAAGTATACCTAATATTGATCTGTGGGGCCCAATAAGTGTTATGAGAGTCGTAAGTTTGATAAAAGATTACGTCTGTGGCACAATATTTACAATTTTCGAGGTTCGCGAATTCAATAAAAGATTACATCCATGGGGATAACTTAAATGTTATTTATAATACTCAACAAGAAGCACTTGGGCATGCCTGCGACTTTCGTGATGCAATGCAGCATCAGAACAATATATATTTTTTCATAATTAGGTGAAAATTTGTAAAACTTCATGTGATAGAAGAAATTTAGCAAAATCTTGTAATCATATATAAAAGAGAATAAAGACAAGGACAGTTCTATATTTGAGAGATGAGGAATTATGTACATTATTTACATTTGACGGATATTTGTCCTCATCTTGTTTGTTGTTAACACATTTCGACTGATATACTCTCCAGCCTTCTTCAGGTGTCCTGGGGTCCCTAGGACACCTGAAGAAGGCTGGAGAGTATATCAGCCGGATCTTGTTCAAAACGGGGGCACCAGTATTTTCTTAACGAACACACGTGTGTTGCCTCTCTGCAAAATGTCAGAAGGAGTAAGTATAAACAGCTGAATACTTGTCAGTGATTGGTTGAAATTATCGAAATAAGACAATTTTTTACATGAAATAAATTCGAATACAAAAATTTTTTTCTGTTCTATAACACAAAATAGATAAGTATACGAAGTTTGAAAGTCTTTCGGTACCAAAAACACTGCATAAAACATAAATGAAAACTGGTGCCCCCGTTTTGAACAAGATCCTATCAGCCGAAACGTTGTGTTAACAACAAACAACATGAGGACATATATCCGTCAAATGTAAATAATGCAAATAAAGACAAGGACGTTATACATACACACACAAATTTTAACAAGCACAAAGCCTGAAGTGGTAAAGGAGCTAGTCGATGAAATCAACTTCAGTACTTCGACTCGTACTTTGCTTTATTGACTCAGAGGGTGGAGGACGTCAGTATGAGATAAACTTAGTTTCAATCCGGAATGCAATGAACCGAAGAAATACCGACGTTCTTACGATGCTGCAAATTCATCGCCCTTTTGTCATTCCGGGCATCAAGTCGCAAAATCTGGAGAAGGAATTGGTCAATTAAACCGACTCGTAATTGACTGATACTTCTTTCATAAACTTCGGCAGGATTAAAACTCAGCACATAAAAATAATAAAGCATAACGACTCGGAGTTTAGTATACCCCCAGCTTTGATACTCTTTTACTTGTTTCAGTCATTTGACTGTGGCCATGCTGGAGCACCGCCTTTAGTCGAGCAAATCGACCCAGGACTTATTCTTTGTAAGCCTAGTATTCTATCGGTCTCTTTTGACGAAGCGCTAATGTTACGGAGACGTAAACACACCAGCATCGGTTGTCAAGCGATGTTGGGAGGACAAACACAGACACACACACACATATATATTATATACATACGACGGGCTTCTTTCAGTTTCCGTCTACCAAACCCACTCACAAGGCTTTGGTCGGCCCGAGGCTATAGTAGAAGACGCTTGCCCAAGGTGCCACGCAGTGGGACTGAACCCGGAACCATGTGGTTGGTAAGCAAGCTTCTTTATTTCATAAATATTTGCCATAAAGGCATTACAAAGAGGGGACGAACAAGGACAAACATAAAAGGGGTGAAGTAGCCGTATCGATTAAATATTTACAATTTTAAATATACAATCACACAACCACTCCTACGCCTAGATATTCATAACTTTCAGAAAAATAGATGTTTTTTAATGAAATTCTCTATGAATATGCATTATATCATGTAGATTCCGAATTTACAAAATTTGGGGAGGAAATATTTTAGGAAGGGTGGGGAATTTTGGAAAATTCACCAGAGTTCACTTCAATTGACTTAACTTTCAAGAAAATGGATATTCAGAATATAACACATTTCGTAGAAAATTTCATTAAAAAATATCCATTTTTTAATGAAATCCAAAGTTGGGGGCGGGGTGCAGAAATCTGTAGTTATGCCAGATAATACATAATTATAAAAGTAGTAAAATATCAATATCCAAGATGATCCAGTATTTTACGGAATACAGTAATACCTCGCCATATCGCGGTTTATTATTTAAGCTTTCGTCGATTCCTCGGTGGTGGTGTTTCGCATTTATAATAAAAAAAATATTTATACAAATTATACACAGATAAATAGAAACAGAGGAAAGTAAAAATGATTTCTGACATAGGTACACATGATCAAGGAAAAAGATGTGTAATGGTCAATGAAGAAATGAAAAGTCAACTTCAGCTAGATCTGAACTCAGACAGGCTACAACTTTTTGGGGAAAATAATAAGCGATTTATTTGACATAAACACGTGAGTGGTGGTACTTAATTTACTGAAAGTGTGAACGGTAAAGTATACCATTTAAAAAGGAAAGCGAAAGACGGTCGACGGGATTTGAACGCAGAGCAGCAAGAGACATAAACAAACACCGCAAGGTATTTTGGCAGTTATTTTTAATAAGACTCGATTCCATAAGTTCTTTAAGCAAAAGTTTTCTCCAAATCTACCGAAGGTAATAAAAAACAATATGAATTCAATAATAAATTATACATCACATAAATTGAAAGAAAAAAAAAATCAAATGTTTTTGTAAAGATTTTCGATTTCAGGTTATTAACGTATTATTTCAAATTTTTTGAATTTTAAGGTTGGGATAAAAACTTCTTTGGAAAATTCACATTTTTCGATAGATGAAGAAGGACTCCCTTCTTCTGATAACCACTTTTTCATGGGGACGATTTGCTCTCTTGAACCCTGAATGACGCCTTTCACAGTCTTCTGGTTAGTATTCATTACCCAGCCGACTACATTCAATTCTTTCGCTTTAATTTGAGTACATTTGCGGAAAAAAACACCTTGGACTTTACCAAAAACTTCGTAGTTCACTGTTACAAATTTTCCAGACATATTTAAATTTTGAAAAAGGAAAATGCAAGCGTTGTGCTATCAGAAAGCGTCATTAACGGTAACAAGGTAACATATATTGCGTCACCGTTATTATAGTCAACTCTGGTAACTCGCCCTTAGATTGATATTCTTCAATTAAAAAAGACCTAAAAAGTAGTTCAAGGCGGTAAAATCATGTTACTTGTCTGCTAGAAGTATTTCTTAACGAAAGCACTGTGTAACAGAAATCCCGATCTCTTGAAATCCCCTGGATGTGTGCAACAAGGAAAATACGTACATAATGAGTGTGTTTGTAAGATAATGTTCAAATACTCTGTCTACGCCTTCAGAGGTCTGCTCTGTCAGAACTCATCTGAGGTTTAACAACATAGTGGTTATATTTGTGTATGTTCTTTTGTTTAATTCAGAATAAATTTTGACCGGCCACTTGGTAAGGTCAATATACAGTTTCAGACTCGTTAACGAAAACAAAACAAAACAAAAAAAAAAAGCCCCAGCCTACTTGATGTAAAAAAAAAATGTGTAGAAAACGAATATGAAAAAAAAAAAAAATTGCGCAAACGAACGAGGTGGGGGCGGAGAGAACTTTCGGAAAATTCACAAGATCCAATTTTCCCTCATAACTTTCGGGAAAATGGATATATATTACTGAAATTTTATAGAGATACCGTTCAAATGACGCAAATTACGATTATAAAGAAATTTCTGGGGAAAATGTTTTTCGAAGGAGTGAGGAGCAGACTGTCGGAAAATTCGCACGATCCGTTTTTCTCCTTCATAACTTTCAGGAAAATGGATATCTTTTAATGAAATTTTACAGAAACACCTTTCAAACAACATAGATTACAATTATAAAGAAATTTGTGGAGAAAAA
>NC_068985.1:36033184-36051002 GCF_001194135.2 Octopus bimaculoides
TTTCATTAACGGGTCTCAAACTGTATACTGACCGAAAGTAAATTTTTATCACCTCACCCCCACACTTTTCACCAAAAGAGAGGAAAAACCATGAAAATCCTGATTCAGAAAAAATATGCGGCCCGGATATTTTGGAAATTTTTTTTTTTTGGTGGAAAGCTTGGGATGAGGTGGTAAAAATTTACCAGAAAGGTATCTTGTTTTATGCATCATCCTTTAAATCTTAAGGTCTTGCAAACTTTAATAGTCCCAGATATTGCGACCATTTGTAGTTGAATTATTTTCACAATCTCCACAATTCTTGAAGAAATGCAAAGATCATAAATAATGCTCTTCTTACTTAGACTAATGGTGCACAACAAAGGAGAGAATTTCCAAAGAAGAAAAAAGTTATTAAAAATTGCAGAATTATAATACAAACAAATTACTTCTGTCAATATTTCATGCTTCCATATAAGATAAGTTGTTTTCCGCTTCTATATAAATAAAAGTGAAATTCTGTCTGTCCGTGACCCCTGTATCTCAGTCTACATTTGCCCTGCATAGACATATACCTTTTTGGAATCAGGATGATCCCAGGGTTGAAAATCTGACTTTCATTTGGTTCTTGAACATCCAGCATTGGGATCTGACGAAAGAGCATTTGGGTGACTGTGAGAGATTTTAAATGGTTTACAAGCGCTATAATAATAAATGCGACATTCTGTGTTAGAAAACTGACCAAAACTTTTTGAATTTAATACCAAACCTTTGTGACAGTTACCTCCATTAGCTACAATAATACAATTAGCTAGAGTCAAGGACAATCACTCTAAATCATTGGACTTCACCTCTTGCAGCAGTGCTTTTCCTATGTTGGTTGTTCCAGAGTTGGAAATGGCAACAATCTCTTCATAGTAACACCACAGTTAAAACCAAGAATTTTGTTCAGCTTTACAGTGATCTCCAAATATCACAATGATACAAAATTCTCCAAATATGATACTCTGTGATATAAATTTGAGATGGTAGGATACCAATAAATGTTTCATTATTATTGCTCTCATAAGGTAGTTAGCTAGCAGAAACGTTAGCACGCCGAGTGTAATGCTTAGCGGTATTTCATCTGTCTTTACATTCTGAGTTCAAATTCTGCCGAGGTCAACTATGCCTTTCATCCTTTCAGGGTCGATAAATTAAGTACCAGTTGCATCCTGGGTCAATCTAATTGACTGGTCCCCTCCCCCCAAATTTCGGGCCTTGTGCCTAGAGTAGAGATTATTATTGCTCTCTTCTGTTTGGGACTGAAGGCTCAATAAGCCCTCAACAGGAACTAACTTAAAAGTCTGCATGGAGTGTGACTTTGAAGCTAGTTCGTAATAGTTGTAAAGCTTAAAATCTGTCTCAACAACTATTTATTGGGATTTTCCCTGGATGTTTAATTTTAGTCTTTATAGTATTTTAAATGTTAATTATACTTTCACTTATTTAACTGACCCTACTCTAATACTTACCCAATCCTTTTTCCCTAGAGAGTCATCCTTCTAGAATACCCTCTTCACCTATGTTTCTCCTGCTGTCATTAAATTACAGTCATTCAAAAAGAGCATCAACCATATCAAGCTCACCAATCTTGGAAGGTCTGAAAAGATCATGAATGTAGTCCTTTCCTTCTGACTAAAGCCATTAAAAAAGAAAAAAGTCAATATTTTTTCTGTAATGAAAAAAGTCTAAGTATATTAAACATATATGTTTTATTCACACTAGAAAGAGAAGACATGTAAAGGTGGTTCAGCAAAGTTGATCTCAGAACAGTAAAGCATCCAGTTTGTCAACTTTACTTTGCTGTCTCCACTGCTCTGTGAGGAAGATTCACCTGGAGCTTTCGTATGTCTCATGAGCCTATAGATCTGAACTTAAAAAGTTCCTTTCAAACCTGGGCAAGATATTTTCTAAGGAATATCAGAACTTAGTATCAGTGATGGAATGACACAGGTGTGTCTGGCAAAATGTTCTTTGGTGGCCAGTTCCATTCCCTCAGTTCTGAGTTCAAATTTTGAAGCCAAAATTCATTTTCATCTTTATATTTACCTTTGTAGCATATGCCTTAAGGGATACTTCTCTCTTTCTCTCTCTGTTATATATATACATGGATACAGACGTAGTGGATAACAGCTAGCCTTTGCCCACACTTTTGGACCCTGTTGTGTCCATCACTCTGTTTGGTTGGTATTGGCGCATTTTGTCTCCTGTTCTATTGTGCGCCAAGATGCAACCCAACCAATCGCAGCCTTCAGATAATGTCGCATGAGACAGGCTTTTCTGAACCCCAGTTTGAGCTGACTGAATGTTATAAACAGCTAGCTTCTCACTGTCACAGTTTGTCAGTCTTCTCGGCTCCAAACCTTCTGAGGTTTAGCCGCTGACTACAGAGCACACAGCCAGTTCCAGCGACGACAACAGCCACATGGAGGCTCAACACTCAACCAGCAGCTTACGGCAAACTCCATCTTCGTCGCCACCATCATCTTCTTAACTACACCAACTTCTCTACGTACACACCACCAGCAGTATTCGCAAAGGTTCTATCTCCACACTGTTTGTGAATTACTTCACCATGGTTAACAGCGAGTACAACCTGCGAGACCTCCTGTACCAAGTAACTGGCCACAGCATCGTAGCCTCAACTTCTCGGGCGACAGTATCTTTTCTCGGCTCTGCTTTGCTGCCAAGACTTCTTGTACAGCACCTCTACCACTGTGTACCTTGAATATGAACTGGTATTTATCGTCCTTCTGTCTGGACTTTCTTCTAACGCCCTTATAGACTGTTTTCTATGCTCTGTACTTATCACACACACAAACATCCATGTTTGTACACACATACACTTTGCTTACATGACGACCTGTCTATTATTATGTTTATATGTTGCACTCACATACACAGACACACATGTTGACGTATCAATAAAATCTTCTCTTAAACCTTCTACCGGTTGTGTCTCTCTTTACCCTCTAGCACTTATACTCATTTATCCTCTTTTTGTACTTTTATTTGTATCGACCGTGCGATGTACTAAAGGAGCCATTCCACGTCACCTCTCCTTGTCGCACGGTCCTTACACCTTTCTTTCCAGCAATTATTTTTGTGCATATGATTTCTGGTTCTGTTCTACTGCACAGTACCTTGAGCAAGTGTTTACTTCTATAGTCCCAGGTCGACCAACGCCTCATGATTGAATGTGGTAGACAGAAACTGTGTAGAAGCCCATCGTTTGTTTATGTGTATGTGTGTCCCCTCTCCACTGCTCGACAACTGGTGTTGGTTTGTTTACGTCTCTAATTTAGCGGTTTGACAAGAGATGATAGCATGAGTCCCAGATTTAAAAAAAAGTACTGGGGTCGATTTGTTCGACTAAACCCTTCAAGGTGGTGTCCCAGCATGGCTGCAGTCCAATGACTGGAAAGCGTAAGAGATAAAGGATATGGTACGCATTATTGAAATATAAATTGACCTCAGTACATGACTGAAACATATCTTATCATTTACTTCCAAGAGGAATGAAAATAAAAGTTGACCTTCGTGTAATTTGAACTCAGAACATAATAAATGGTCGCAACTAAATGCCACATATTATTTTGTCTGATGCGCTATCGATGTTGTCAATCCAAATTCCACATTAATATTTATACATAAGCATTCACTGATGCAGTCGTCTTTTCTCTCACTTTTTTACTTTACATCTCTAGCATTCCTATGATTGTCTATCTATCCGTTTGTTTCATTGTTTCTACGCCTGTTCATGTGTCTATTCATCTATTTATGATAGGGTTACCTTCAGAAGAGGGCTACGGAGGCCACTCACACGAGGAAGGACTCACTACATTTGTCACCCCGCTACACCGTAATGTTCTTTCACGGGTCTGTCAACTCATCTCTTTCTTTTTCGTCATTCATTCCATCCATCCATTCCTTTTTGTTTCGATGGATGTGGTGGGCGTTGTTATTATTCATGTTTGATTTTCATGGCTTAATCACAGCTCTACAAAGCACTAGGATTATTATTTACTATCTCCGAAGAATTGAAAGCTCATAAAAAGTTGAGGCCAAGAAATCAAGTTCCATTCGATGTAGGAAGCAAGAACTTCATATCAACCTTCAAGGCAAAGAGGAATTAACAGCGAATTGAAACAATACGGACTTCGATCAAGGTTGAGTCCAGCGAGAAGCTTCTCTTCAATTTGACTTGTTGAATGAATGCAACTGGATATAAGTGGTATATTAGGAAAGGAAATGAAAATAAATAAATAAATGAAATGAAATGAATACCATTAGAGAAAGGAAAAAAAGAACTAAAATCAAAAAACGTAAACACACATACGCATACACACAACCACATATATACACAATGAGATACTGATTATAACAATATGTACAGGAGAGAGAGAGAGAGAGAGAGAGAGAGAGAGAGAGAGAAGGACGATTACACTGAGAAAAGGAGATACAAAAGGGGGGAAAAGTCGAAGAAATAGAAATGTATAACAAAGAATAGAATTGAGGAAAAGGGAGAATGGATCAAAGGAATGAAAGAAAAAGAAACAATAAATGAAGGAAGAAATTATAATGACAATAAGACAGGCACACACAAGATAGAATAGAATAGAATAGAATAGATAGATATGGATAGACAGATAGTGGTGATGATGGTAAAGGAAGAAGCAGGGAAATAAAAGACAAGTTACAGAGTCGCTTGATTGAAACAGATCAGATGAAAAGAAAGACTGACATAAGTAAATGGACTTTAAGAAAGAGAACAGCTGAATGAAAATTTTGAGGATTGGATCATGATAGTAAAACAGGAATCATTGAAGCTTAGGTCTCCGAAATGTAGGAGGGAAAAATTTAGTGAAGTGAGAAATGAAAATGAGACGAGAAAGAAAGAATAAGAGAAAGAGAAATGAGAGTGAAAGAAGAAAACAGCACAAGTCAATAAAAGAGGAAGAAAAAAGAAAAAAACTAAATGGGACACGAAAATTGAAAAACAAAACTGAGAGACCCAGTATTGAAAGTAGAAACAAGAGAAGCAGCGAAACATTAGATTTTAAAAAATGAAATGAAATAACTGCCAGCGAAGTAAGTAATGAGCGAATGGAAATGAGAAGGCAGGGGAAACAAAGGGGAGGAAGTAATTGGGAAGAGAAAGAAAGATAGAAATACTGATAGAGAGGGAGTAATGAAAGAGAGCAAGGGAAATGATGATAAAAAGTGATAACGAGTGAATAGGAGAATAAAGTAGAGAGAGAGAGAGAGAGAGTGAGAGGCAGACAGCCAGAATGGCCGAAAAGAGACGTATGTTAGAGAAAGAGAAAGAAAAACCAGAGAAATGAGAGTAAGTTAAAGAGAGAAAAGAAGATAAATTAAAGAGGGGATACACCTAAAGAGAAATATGAACATGAGAGACAAAAAGGAAAGAAGAATGAAAGAAGAATTACAGAACACAATAGAAAAGAGCGCTTCAATTACGAAGAAAAAGAATAAGATTAATAGAGAAGTTGGAGGGAAAGAACAACAAAGAGGGCCAGAAAGAGAGAGAGTAAAATACATTTAAAAAAAAATCAATCAGCTTTAAGATAGGAAAGATGATTAGTGATAGAAGTGATGAATAAAGAAACAAAGTGTGAGACGGATCAAAATGTGAGGAGTGTATATGTATCCACAACCTACGACCCACCCGTAGTAAGATTGAACAGCCTCTGCAATTTAGTCATAAGAGAACCAATACTCTTCACTTAACTTTCGTTTTCTAACTATCTCTCTTTTTATGTTTGTGGGTGAGGAGAGAGAGAGAAAGAAAGAAAGTGAGAGAGAGAGCTTCATATTCTTTACTGTCTCCCCCACTCCCCCAAAAAAGAGAAAACAAAAATTAAAAATATATCGAGAGAAAGGAAAGAGTTAGATAGTCTTCAAAATTTAAGAATGCACTATTATTATTGTTGCAATTATTGAAAGAGATGTCAATATCAAAACAAAAATCACACCAAAATAATAACATCAGTGTTGATAGCTAAACTATAACATCAATAACTACAATAATAACAACGAAATGCCAACTAGCTAAAGAGAGAGAGAGAGAAGGGGCTGTTGAGTGTGAGGGAGGCTGGGTGAGTGAGAGAGCAACTGAATGATTGAGTAAAAGAGAGAGAGAGATAGATAAATCGTATAGAGTAGTTAACTCGAACATATACGAAGAACAGACTCTAACGGCTGGCTTGATTTGCAATGGTTCCTGTTGATGTTGTTGCTGTTGTAGTGGTTTCTCTTTCTTTTTCTTCGCCGTCGTATACATCGTCATCGCTGAAGGATTACTCTATTGGATGATATGAATTCTTTGGCAGGTAGGTAAATGAATTTGATTAGGGATAACTGTTTGAGACAGTCACTTAAGGTCTGTCGCACATACATCTCCGACACATACGCCTGTCTTTCAAGCCTTTTGTCTCTTCCTCACCCCCTCTTTTCTCCCAATAAACTGTCAATCTGCTACAATTGTATTTTCTGAGCTTTAGTGATTCTCATCTTTATCAAACCGTCCGACAAGTTATTGACATGACCAAGCTGCAAGTGTCTTGTTTCCATCAACTAGAACATGCTGCTATCTGTCACATAAGAACGAACTATGCATGACCACAATAAAACGCACGAACACAACTGGTGTGCTTTTGTCAATCTTTGTTTCAAATTCTCCAAAATGTATTTCCCATGTTTTTTAAACACTTTGTCCTGTTCAGACAAACCCCCTTTGTCTCAGTTTATTAGTGATTATATCGATAATAATAGCAGTGGTGATGAGTAGCAAGTCAACGATGTAACTCTGGAGATAATGTTCATGTTAATGATGAAAACAATATAATATATTACCTCTCTAGATTGCAATAGTGTTTTGACACACGTGTCATATACACAAATATGCATAAGCATACGAACAGACGAACGAATGCATTCAAACGCATATTTGCGTGGTGCGTGTGTTGTGTGTGCACTTATGTATTTTAAAAACACTCGTATATTTCAAAGGGGAAAAAATCCGGCAGTGAGACTTACGATGTATTTCATGCATATTGCCAATGAAAAGATCCCACTCTGACACACACACACAGATTTATATATATATATATCATCACTATCTGTCCCCCTCTCCTACATATGTATATATACAAACGTATATAAGCATATAGAAGTATATTATATAAACATATATATTTATATGATATATATATATATTAAAACACACACACACACACACTCATAAATATAGGCATATGTACGAGTATGTATGCTCCTATATATGCTTGTATATGTGTGTGTGTAAATATAACCATGCTCATGCTGTATACATATACAGGTAAATTTATAAAGATAGCTAGCTAGCTAGATAGATAGATAGACATAAAGTGTAAATGTAAGCCTTCACACATATATGTATATATGTTTGTGTATACATATACAACTATGTGAATGATGTATAAAAATAGGCAAATATCCGTATATGTATGAGTGTGTGTGTGTTTGTGTATATATATACACACACGTTTGCATATGTGTGTTTATATATTTACTCTTTATAGATATGTTTATATGCATATGTTTGTATGTATATATATTGATACTTACATATGTGTGTATGTGTGCGTATGGTCAAATACTTAAAAAGTTCATATCACAGTCGCAATGTATCTTTGATGCCACTGCATTGCATGTTGGGCAAGTGTCTTTTATTATCGTCTTGTATTGACTCAAACTTTGTGAGTGAAAATGGGTAGACAGATTGTCTACCCTTTGTCACAGTTCAAACCTTGCCACACATCATGTCGTGCTGTTTCAACCTGATGATTTCATTGATGGGTCATCTACTTGTGGAATGCACACCTGCTTTACATGCTAATTCAATCAGTAAGGAATTCAGTACTTTGATAAATTGAATTCTCATCTCAAAACCTGTGGAGATTGAATTGTACATCATCATCATCATCATTTTAACATCTACTTTCCATGCTTGTTCGGGTCAGATGAAATTTGTGGCATAGATTTTTATGGACGGATTTCCTTCTTTTCACTAACCACCTCTTGTTTTCAAGCAAGATAATATTTCACCACTGTCAGGCAGATTTTCACTGAAGATTGGAAAATGAACAACACTGCTTGTATGATGGTGGCGCTTGTTTACAACTATAACGTGATTTTAAGACAGAGACACAATTACACACATATATACATATATCATCATCATCGTTTAACGTCCGCTTTCCATGCTAGCATGGGTTGGACGATTTGACTGAGGACTGGTGAACCAGATGGCTACACCAGGCTCCAATCTGATTTGGCAGAGTTTCTACAGCTGGATGCCCTTCCTAACGTCAACCACTCCGAGAGTGTAGTGGGTGTTTTTACGTGCCACCAGCACAAAGGCCATATATATATATATACATACACATGTACATACATATGTACATGTGTATGTGCATGTGTGTGTGTATTCATCATCATCATCATCGTTTAATGTCTCTTTTTTCATGCTAGCATAGGTTGAATTGTTTGGCATAAACTAACAAGCCAGAGGGCTGTACTGAGCTCCAGTGTCTGTTTTAGCATGGTTTCTACAGCTGGAAGCTCTTCTTAATGCCAACCACTTCACAGTGTGTTGTTGTTTGTTCCTTTTCGAGTCATGCCTGGCTCATAAGGGCTGGTTTCCCAGTTTCATTGGCATATAGGTTCCCCACCTGGATGGAATGCTGGTCCGTCACTGGTGAGCTGCTAGATGCAGGAGGAAAGAGTGAGAGAAAGTTGTGGCAAAAGAGTCAGCAGAAGTTTGCCATTACCTTCTGCCGGAGCCATGTGGAGCTTAGGTCTTTTGCTCATAAGCACACACATCGCCTGGTTCGAACCCGCAATCCCTTGACTGCGAGTCTACTGCTCTAAACCACTAGGCCATGTGCCTCCACTCTTCCCAGTGTACTGGGTGTTTTTTTCAGGGCACCAGCAAGACAAGCTCCCTCAACTAAGAGAGATATAGTTTTGAGGGATATAAAAGTATTAGAGAAGGAGAAGACAAGAGTCTTGCTGAAAAGGTGAATACATGGCTTCCCCATCAAGAAAGAAAGAGAGAGATGTGAGGTCAAGGCACAAGGTGAATATGAGGGACAGAAAAAGGATAGAACAGGAATGTTGGGTGTCTGATGTAAGTGGGCTAGAGTGAAATTAATGTGAGAGATAATTAGAGATGGAAATTGAGTTGGATGCAAGGAGAGGAAATGAAGGAAAGGAAATAACTGTGAGTCAAGGAGGAGGAAGTGACAAAAGATTGTAGTAGGATTACAATTAGAGGATAAGTGGTATCATTTACAACACCTGAGTGAGTAGTGCCACAGAAGATTGATGGAGGGATGGAGAAGATAAGTTGTGGGATGGGGGAAAATTTGACAGGACCTCAGCACTACTGAGATGAATGGGTCTTCTCAAGCACAGTACATTACCATTTGTCTTGGTTTCCCATTATCTCTTCCAAGAAGCTCAACATCTTAAGGTCAGCTTTCACCACTTCATCCCACATCTTCCTGAGTCACCCTCTTCCACTGGCTCCTTCCACATTTAGCAATTGGCTCGTCTTTATACAACTGTCCTCATCCATCTTCATCATATGACCACACCAGCAGTCTTCTCTCCTGCACACTATATCTGATGCCTCTTATGTCCAATTTTTCTCTCATGTCTTCTGTCCTACATGCACATTGATGTTTCACATCCAGTGGAGCATGATAGCTTCATTCTTTTCTAGCCTTCACATGTTCTCTGCATTAACAACCCAAATTTAACTATTATTTAACATTGTTGTTTGTATACGGGCATTGTACAATCTGCCCTTCACTCTGAGAGAGAGGTGCCTTTTGTTATAGGTAATAGTTCTCTGAACTTTCTCCAAACGTTTCTTATTTTAGCAAAATACTTTCAGCACATCCCTCCCCTCTGCTAATTAAATCACCTAGGTAACAGAAACTATCTACTACCTCTAAGGATGTTCCAGAAAATTTACTATATACTTTTAGTGTTTATTGCATCTGTGCACCTGCCATAAATAATATCTACTGTCTCTCTTAACCTTCCTGTGATTCCACTGCACCTCTTATGTGTTCATAGTTTGCGCTGTGTACAACATATAGAATTTCTACCAACACCCCTTCTACATATTGAACAGGGTCATTTATCTGAGCGATTAACACTCTATTTTCCTGCTAACTAGAACTTTGGTCTTTCCTAAGTTAACTTCAAGGCCTTTTGACTCCAGATTTGTTTCCACACCTGGAATTTCATTTCTAATTCTGCTACAGTTTCAGCTGTGAGAATAAGTTCATCAGCATAGAGGAATTCCTATGGCCAGCCCGTCTTAACTTCCTCTATTATGACAGGAGGACTATGATAAATAAGAGGGAACAGATAACCGAACCTTTATGAACTCCTACCTGCACACTAGATTTATTACTATATGCATTGTTAACACTCATCTTAAGGACAGCATCCATGTAAATTGTTTAAACACCTCTCACTAGCCATTCATCTACTTCTAGCTTCTGAAGTAACCTCACAATTAGGGAGCAAGACACCCTTTCTAGTTCAGTGAATGCCAAGTACAGTGGTTTACGTTTTGCTAATTTCTTCTCCTGCAGTTGCTGAACTCTAAAGAAATCATCTCTTTGGCACAACACCAAACTGCATCAAATCTAGGTTAACCTTCTTCCCAATTAATTAAGCACTGACTATTTTGATGACTTTCATAAGCTGATCCAGTAATATGATACCTTTGTTATTACTTCTTGCTAAGGTATCTACTTTACCCTACAAACAGTTGACTATGATGATATTACATAAGTCACTTGGTATGATAGCTTCCTGTACAACATAATGAACTGTATGGCTGACTAGGCTATATCATACTCTACCAGCTATTTTAAACATTTCAGCAGTAATCCCTGATGAACCAGAAACATTCTGTGTCTTCACATTTTGATTGCTTTGTCTATCACAGGGGTTTTCAAACTTTTTAACTTGCGGACCCCTTTATATTTCAGGCTTTACCTTAGGGACCCCCTTATAAACGCTTATGAAATTTATACATAAATATTTGCTTAAAATAACATATATTTTTACATTTATTTATTTAACAATATTTAACAAATAGGTTTATTGTCAATTAAAAGATTTCGATTAAAAAACATATATAAAATCAAATTGCCCATAAAAAGTATTTGCTGTCCACAGACCCACTGTCTTGTTCTTGCGGACCCCCTGTGGTCCACGGACCACAGTTTGAAAAACCCTGGTCTATCACACTTCTATTATCAAGAATGGCTGAACCTTCTGTTTGGTTCACATTAGAAAGACTCTCTTTCTCCACATTTAGTAGCTTTTCATAATAACATTTCCATGTCTCTTTTCAGAATCACTGAGTGTGAGTGTGCCATTATCCTTCTCCACACACTTCTCTCCCACATCTTGATTTTCTCTGATACACTGCCCTGTAATCCAGAACACCTATACCTTCAGTCCACATGCCATAGAACATTGGCACACCTCTTCTTTTCTGCTTCTCTCTTTACTAAATATACTTATCTCTTAGTTTCTCTTCTAATTGCCTGATATACTTCTCTGTTGCCCCCATATTTCCAAACCTTCCAAGCCTGCCTTTTATTTTTTATGGCTCCTCTGCCATGTCACCCTTGGTTTGGCTGAAACTTTGCATCAGCCACGAATTTGATTGTTGCCCTCAATAGGTTGTCCAGAAGGAACTTTTAGTTCTCTACATAAGTCTCTGTCTCTTCTCCCCTGTCAAATGCTTCAATTAATATATCTCTAAATTTCTAACTGTTCATTGAACCTTTAAGTGTCCATAAGTTCCTTTTACTGACTGGTTTGCATTTCTGGGTCCTTTTAACTCTAAGTTTGAAGTCACTACCCACTTACCTATGTTGGTCTGTACAATCCTCACCTGGGGAAAGACTTTGCATTCACAGCATCTGTCCTTCCCATTTTCTAGTCAGAATGTAATCAATCTGGCTTGTGTATTCACCAGACTGAGAAGTGATCAGCTGACTAGCTGTTTTTAAATTTGTATTGTACATCATCAGGTCATCTGCATGACAGAACCTAAGAGCCTTGTTCTCTCCTCATTTCTAGGACTCCTTAGTCCAGAAATTGAAGCTATGATTTTATGACCATGAGTGCAACACCCTAACCAACAGGTTACATCCTTTGACTATATATATTGATGTATGCATTTCACTCCACATGTATTATTACTAATAGTTTTATATACATGACAAGTATGTTCATCAGGCACTGATTATTCTATGAAATCAAGAAGTTTAAATAGAGGACTGGGCAAACCATATTTCATAGAAGAATACACTAATAGGTGATCCACTAAACTGAACTGATGCAGAGCATTCAGATGATTTTAAATCGGAAAAAAATATAAAAAACAAAGTAAAATGTTAAGGTTATAAATTATAAAAATTAAATTAAATCAAATTATAAATGTGTCAATATATAAATATGAAAATATATATAGATCTACAGATAATCCAAAGGCTATACAAATATATACAAATACATAAGCTATATGCAATACATAAATTATACAAGTACATAAAAATATAATATACATAAATTGCATAAAAATATAAATGGGAAAACTCTATGGTATCTGTTATAAAGGTCTATAATTATAATATATAAAAATAAAAATTACAAAAAGAATACAAAAGGATGGAAAAAAATATAATGTAAATATAAATATGAGATATATATCGACACAATGAAAGAAGAAACTATATCTATATTCTTAGGCGTTATAAAATAAAGTAGAAAAATCGACCAATCAATCAGGAATTGGTGGAATCTTCCCATTTTTTAAGATATATTTAAACATGTTTACATCCACTAAAAATCTCTGACCTCGAGTTATATCAAGTTCGGAATCTTAGATCTAAATAAAATCTGTGCCCTTTCGGCCAAGCAAAGCATACATCTATTAGATCCTTTTTTTAATTTAGACCTTACTATTATTCCCTATTTGATCACATTTGATACATTTTTCTCTTTCACGGCCCAAATGCAGCTTGCCAACTTTGGTTTTGCTTTTCTCTGTAGTGGAATGATGCCATGTGGTTAGTGTAGCGTTTTTTAGAAATTCTTTCACATAATCCGATGTATGTTCTTTTATTGGTTGCGTCACTATTATTAAGGGTTGCCAAGACCCCTGGTCTGTATATAATGAACTTCATCATACACATCCAATGGAGCTTCCTGGATCTGCCCATGTAAAAGTACACTAGTGTCATGCAAATGGCACCCGTGCTGGTGGCATGTAAAAGCACCCATTACACTCTCTGTGTGGTAAGCATTAGGAAGGGCATTCAGCCATAGAAAACCATACCAAATCAGACTGGAGTCTGGTGCAGCCTTCAAGCATACCAGCCCAGTCAAACCATCCAAACCATGCCAGCATGGACAACAGATGTTAAATGATGATGATACACACACACACACACACATATCACTGAATTTCCTTTGAATCTCCTGGCTGGGGAGTTGAGCCTCAGTTCTTTTAGCCTCTCCCAATAGCTCATCTATTACACTAAGACAATCTTTTTGGTGTAGTGGCATTGGATTGCTTTGAGTTCCACAGTTAGTTTGATGCTTTGTGGTGACCATAATTGGGAGCATTAATCCAGACAACTTGGAACAAATGTTGTCCATAGGAGCAACACAGATTCCTTTTTCCATTTTTCCATACTGGCATAGATATTTCTCATATATACATTGACCCATGTGCTCCACTTGTCATGCAAGTCTGTACTGAATATCAATCTAATTATTTTTCACATACTTTTGTCAGGCCACACATAACCCACTTTCAGATTTCATATCTCACTATTGTACAACAGAGGAAAATTTCTTTTCTACTCATTTCTTACTCTTGCTGCAGTCTACTCAGTATGATTGCCTCTAACACTCAGTTGATCATAAACTACTACTTCTGATGTGCATGTTTTTCATTTCATAGGTGCCATTTCTGTTAACTATTCCTGTAATCTGTTACATTGGATGCCCTGATTTTTCTGTCAGTCTGCCAAAAATGCTATTGCACCTTTTGTGTACCTATTGCTTGCAATTGGCATGCATTATTGAGCTTTTACTTACTCCTTCCTACATAGTGAAAAAGGCCATTTACCAGATAAGTCTTAGGTATCATGATCTTGTTTTACAAAATTTGATCTTCAATATGTCAGCCTTTAATCCTTTGAACATGAAATCATTCTTTCAGGTTTGGAACATTTCTTTCAACTCTTTGACAGATTCTGCAAGGGCATATAAAGTAAGGATCTAATATTGCAAAAGTTTAAGGGTCAAGAATGATCACAAAATCCAATCAGCTAGTCATCTATACATTGTTGCTATCTTAATAATATGCACCTGGAACGATGCATAATTACTCATGTGGATTTCCAGGTCTTGCATTGGCTCTAACTCCAGAACTGCAATATATTCCACCCCCAACTCAGTCCTGTGTATTCTGATTATAATCTGTACCATATTATGTACCTTATTTTGTACTTTATTATTATGTACCTTATTTTGTACCTTATTTATATATAAAATACTACAATTAGCTGTCATTTTTGATGGCACAGGGCTAGTATTTGTATAACTCGGCTCATTAGTTTAGGATTTCTTTTGACTGTTCTTCTCCAGTGCATTTTTGTTGCAGTTGTAACAGTTTGCAATGATACTCTGAGTTACTAAGTTAGACATAACACCTTCCTGCACTGCTTGATTAATTTAGTCAAGTACTCACAATGCATTTATAAAGCCTGATGCTTCTAGCTTCTTGTTCTGATACCATGGTGGTTCTGCAGTTGTCCCTACCTTCATTCCCTTAATTACTTCAGTGACCCTGCTTAAACCAACCTTTATAACTGTTTCTATTTTTCTCCTCCATTTCAACTCATGTTCTCACAACTCCATCCATATTCCTTATATTCAAGAACTTTTCGTAGTAACACTCTCAAAATGTTATCTTCTTACTTTGACAGAAAGGAAAATGTTCTTATGTTGTTTCAGACATATTTCTCATCAATAACATACCAATTCATGCAGACAAGTTTTTGAAATGCAGAATGCTTGATATCATTCATCTTGATGGCACAAAACATTAACAATTCCAAACTTCTTTCCAGACAAAAGAAATCTGATAGTTTGCCTTTCTACTGTTGCTCATTGCTACCTTCTTTTTTTCAAGCTTTTCCCTAATTTTGTTTTAGTGTTGTTCACTACACTATTCCTCTATAGTTTTATTCCATGCTCAAATTAGTTGCTTACTGTAAGTTGTCCCTCAGGAACCTCTAGTTTTCTTCTATGTTCTAATCTTCCATCTCTGTTTTCCTAACTAAACATCTGGCTGCTGCTAAATAATAATTGTTGTTTAAACTTAGGTCAACTTTGACTGAACAGACCTCTGATCAAAAGCTTCCAACCATGGCTATTTCAGCTGTGATCTGTGATCAAAGGCATTCCACCCATGACCACTCTACTATTTTCTTAGACAGCGGTATATGGGATTACATCATCTGAAGTGTTTCTCAAGACAACAAAGTGTAATTTGAGGGAGATTTGGTTACTATTTTTAATGGGCTGACTGATTACTTAGCAGCTCCCACATTGACTCATTGGCACATTATCTCTTATCTCATGATCTTTAAACTTTCCTATCTTCCTTTTCCTTCTTGAAATCCATAGTGTATCACACTATTCTATTCCCATTAATATCCACTCTTTTAGGCATTGGCTAAAACTTCAATTGTAGACCAATATATTCTTGGACTTTCTTGATATAACTACTGAAGTTGTTAGTTATCAGAATGATATTAAAGGCGGTGAGCTGGCAGAAACGTTGCTGGGCGAAATGCTTAGTGGTATTTCATCTGCCGTTACGTTCTGAGTTCAAATTTCGCTGAATCCAACTTTGCCTTTCATCCTTTCGGGGTCGATAAATTAAGTACCAGTTACACACCCCTGGGGTCGATGTAATCGACTTTATCAGTTTGTCAGTCCTTGTTTGTCCCCTCTGTGTGTAGCCCCTTGTGGGCAGTAAAGAAATAAGAATGATATTACTTTCATCTTACGTTTATTGTTGTTATTGTTTAGCCTTAGGTTAAACCCACTTGAGTGCATCTATTAACTAAGGTATTCCAGACATGACCATCCTGTCTATTATTCAAACATAGTTTGAATAATAGTCAGGACATATTTTTTCTAGCAGACTGAGTAACCATACAGAGACTCCATCTTCAAGCTGGACTTCTTCAATGTTGTTTCAGGTAGTAATAGTAGTAGTTGTAGTAGTAGCAGCAGTAGCAGCAACAATATTCGCAGTAGTAGTATTCACTATGTCCTTCCATTTTTTTAAAGATGGTAAAGTGGAACTTGACAGAGGCTTGTTGACTGTTTCTAGCAGTATGAGCAATTGCATAAAAGTTCACATATTTGCTCTAAATGTAATAATTTCCTTTGGTAGCTTTTACCAGAGCCTCATAGAACTCTTTCTCTTACTCGTCTGTTAACCTTCTTTTGGTGGATGTAAGCCCAGGAAGCAGACAGTGTTACATTGCCAGTCATTGAACTGAATTTAATTATTCTTTCACTTAGCCTAACTATTTATGACTCCATCTAACATTTCTGCCAAGATTATACCCAAACTACTCATACAAGAAACATTAGTTATCTGAAAGAAACATAATAATGACAGTTTGAAATTTTGGCACAATGCCAACAATTTTGTAGGTAAGAGTAAGTCACTTATATTAACCCTGGTGCTCAACTGGGACTTAATTTATCAACTCTGAAAGGATGAAAAGCAACATCAACCTTGGCAGTATTTGAACTCAGAACATAAGGACTGACAAAATGCCGCTAAGAATTTTGTCTAGTGTGCTAATGATTCTGCTGGCGTAGTTGTGTGGTAAGAAGCTTGCTTCCCAACCACATGATTCTGGGTTCAATCCCACTGCATGGCACCTTGGGCAAGTGTCTTCTACTATAGTCTCTGTGAGTGGATTTGGTTGATGGAAATTGAAAGAAGCCTGTCGTTTATGTGTGTGTGTGTGTGTGTGTGTGTGTGTGTGTGTGTGTGTGTGTGTGTGTGTGTGTGTGTGTGAGTATGTGTGTGTGAGTATGTGTGTGTGTGTATGTGTGTGTGTGTGTGTATGTGTGTGTGTGTGTGTATGTGTTTGTCCCTCCATCACTGTTTGACAACTGATGTTGGTGTATTTACATCCCCTATAATGTAGTGATTCAGCGAAAAAGATCAGTAGAATAAGAAGTACTGGGCTTAAGAAACAAGTCCTGAGGTCGATTTTCTCAACTAAAACACTTCAAGGCGGTGTTCTAGCATGGCCACAGTCAAATGATTGAAACAAGTAAAAGAATAAAAGTAAATATAAACCAGAATCCTTGTCTGGTACCAGATCGACCGCAAAATCTAATCAGCTTGTGCCAGTCACGAGGCCAAACATCCCTGAAAGTTTCATCTGAATCCATCCAGCGGTTCTTGAGATATCTTGTCCACGGACAAACAAACAAACATGACTGTAAACAATACCTCCACCTTCGCTAAGGCAGAGGTAATAAATAACTGTGGATTCCTTTGTGCTGTTCTTTTAGGATAGAAGGATGTGGTTTAAGGAAAATTTGGCTTCTATTTCTAGCAGGCTGAGTGACTGTACAGAAG
>NC_068985.1:36051533-36054238 GCF_001194135.2 Octopus bimaculoides
ACCCATGCCAACGTCTCCTTCATTGGACACTGAACTTGGCTTGTGAAGACCTGTTGGGGCAACTGAAAGCAAAATTGTGATGGCACCTGTACCAGTGGAACGCTAAGAGCACCATCCAAGCGTGATCGTTGCCAGAGCAGCTGTCTGGCTTCCGTGCCAGTGGCATGTAAATAGCACCATTCGAGCATGATCGTTACCAGCATCGTCTTCCCGGGACTTGTGCCGGTGGCACGTGAAAAGACTTCAAGTGAGGTCATTGCCAGTGCCGCTGGACTGGCTCCTGTGCAGGTGGCATGTAAAATACACCATTTTGAGCGTAGCCATTGCCAGTATCGCTTGACTGGCCTTCGTGCCAGTGGCACGTAAAAGCACCCACTACACTTTCGGAGTGGTTGGCGTTAGGAAGGGCATCCAGCTGTAGAAACTCTGCCAAATCAGATTGGAGCCTGGTGTAGCCATCTGGCTCACCAGTCCTCAGTCAAATCGTCCGACCCATGTTAGCATGAAAAGCGGACGTTAAATGATGATGATGATGATAATTTATTCAGCAGGTGTTACAATTCTATCTGCTATACTTCATTATTAATCATCCATAGAATTAGAACAATTAGAATAGACTGTACGCATTTATTGTGGAACTAGAAGTTGTCTTGAAAAATGGTGTAAGATTTTAAGGAAACTCTCAGATCAGGTTTGCCAAAAAAAAAAAAAAGAAAAAAAAAGCTCAGACTTGAAGAAAAATCTCAGATTATGAAAACATCAAGTTTAAATAGAAATATAATGGTATTTTACTTTTTTTATGAAGATGACAATAATTATTTCTTTTCTTCAATTTCACTTGAAAGAGTAAGTCATTCACCATTTTCTTTCTGCTCTTTTTGTTTTTAAAAAATTGATTCCAACTAACTCTTGCTTAAAGCATCTTCTAGGTTCTCATGCAGTGTATTCCATATTATTTCTAGTAAAAGATTGCTTTGCAAGTAATCTATATTTGCTTTTTAAAGATTTAGCTTTTTTTTTTTTTTTTTTCAATTTTGAAGTCCATCTTTTGTCTTTTAACTTATAATACCAGTGTTCAGGAATATTTTCTACAGAAATTGTGAAATTGTCAAGGAGGATAATTCCTCCAGTGGTCAAAGTTAATCATGCTGGTTTCTGATGCAACGGATAGGATGAAATGTAACTTCTTTCTTACTTGGATGCAAAATTTTATTTGGAATTTAAAACAATTAGTTCTAATGCTTATTTATCATCTAACAGTTAATTAATTAAATGTGATGTTGCCTTTTTTTCCTCAAGGTAAATATAATTTATGCTTTTATATTTACTTTCATTGCTTGGATCAGTTTCTGTTAGTATAATCTTCATTCATTTTTTTAATACAGAAACTTGGGAGAGTTTTGTATTCTAACGGTATTAAGTACAGACAACGTGACCTGAAATACAAACAACATGACCTGAAACGCTCAGATTGAAATTCAGCATTCAATAAATTAACTTTCTGTAGTGCATACTGAAGGAAAAGTAGCATGTGTTTAGTTCTGCATTTGCTTAATGTGTCAAGCTCTCCTGACACCATCATCTTTCAATTCATTTTGGAAGTAAAGAAGTAAAGCATTAAATTGTTGTATTATCACAGTAATAACTACTTCTTGAGATAGCCACCTTGTTTGTTCAAGCTTAGACATTTTATGACAAGTTGTCACAATCTTTTCCTATATAAGTTTGAAGTATTGTTTCTTCTTACTACAAGAAAAGTAAAGTGTTAAATCTTTTAAGAGAGATTCTAAATATGAAGGCAATATGCTGACAGCATGATTAGTGCAAACTAAAAGAATGATAGTTGCATTCCATAATAAAAAGAGATGGCACATCATCTCTCAATAATTTATGAAACCCATTTTTGGTGCCCATCATTGAGGAACACTTATTGCTTGTGAATCCAGTAGTTTCTGAAGGAATATTTCTTTCTCACAAAATAGATTTGACAGCATTGTAAAGTTCAAGAGCCATTCTGTTTTCAACAATCATGCATCTATGCTATCAAAGTTTCTCATAACTCTAGCTTAAATTTGGGCAACTGAAATATCTGTACTTTCATCAGTTATGATAGCAAACTTTTGTATCTTGCGGATATCCATTAGCACTAGTTTTTCATGAATGGCACTTCCATTTTGAATAACATATGAATGTTTTGTTCATTTCATTGATAATTTTTCAGGAATATTGCTCTCCAGAAATACTCTCTTCTGTACTGTAAGTTGATTCAATACTTGCAAATGGAATGTTATGTGTAACAAAATAGAAAGCAATAAGTAGTTCACATTTGGCTGTTTGTTCATTCTTCAGTGACTTCTTTTTGCCATGAATTATGTAATATCAACAGTAGATTTACCCCCATCAAAACATTTCTAATATTTTACCAAAGTTTGTTTCATTAACCTAACTCTATTTGGATTTCTCAGAGTAACATGGCACATTTTCAGTAGCTCTTTCCTTTATCATTTTTATTTAATTAAAGATCAAATCCTTTAATTCGAAATCTTACAACCCTTCATCTTTGAACGACTGCGTATACAGTTTTCTTCATTTTAGTAGGAGTTTGTACTTCATCACGTATATACCGGGTTCAGTCCCACTGCGTGGCACCTTGGGCAAGTGTCTCCTACTATAGCCTTGGGCCGACCAAAACCTTGTGAATGGAT
>NC_068985.1:36054248-36062746 GCF_001194135.2 Octopus bimaculoides
TATATATATGTATGTGTGTGTTTGTGTGTCTGTGTTTGTCCCCCCCCCAACATTGCTTGACAACCGATGCTGGTGTGCTTATGTCCCCGTAACTTAGCGGTTCGGCAAAAGAGACCAATAGAATAAGTACTAGGCTTACAAAGAATAAGTCCGGGGGTCGATTTGCTTGACTAAAGGTGGTGCTCCAGCATGGCTGCGGTCAAATGACTGAAACAAGTAAAAGAGTATATATAAAATGGAGTTTGTGTGTGTGTCTGTGTGTGGTGCATATGTTCCTTATGAATTGGAAAACTGAATTACCGATTTTGACAAATGAGGTATCAAAAGATTCAGTAACCTTTCAGCTATCAAATGAAGTATGTTTTTGGCACAACAACTCTTTTTTACTACAAAAATAACCTCTAAAGCGAGGTCAGGTTGCACAATTTTGAGGTCATTTTCATGCAATATTTGGATTTGCTTCCAATCTACATTGCCAGTTTTAATGTTTTTAGTGTTAAAAAATACAGCATTGTACAAGGAGTGTTATGAGTGCATTTGTGATGTACAAAACCTTATTTGCCAATGGAAAATGACCAAAAGAACATGCATTTTTGGAACAATAATTGGCACATTTTCTGTCAATAGTGGCCTTTGTGTATACTTACCTGTAAGAGACAAGTTGTACATGTCTTCATATCCTTAATTGCTTTATCTACCTGGGTACTGTTGATTCAGGTAGCTGGTCCCTCAATTGGGTCAAACTTTGGCAGACTCTCCTCCTTCCATTCATTCTACACATTCAGCAGTGTTTCATAATGGGTAGAAACTCCATAAGATACCTGGTGTAAGCTATAAATGCTGCAGCAATATCAAAGGAAAATAGCTTTTGTGTGTGGCAGATGCACTGGGGCAATAAACACAGTAGATGTACAGAAAACAGATTCCATCAAATGCCAGTGGGGAGAAACTAGAAGTAGTTAATAGTTTCTGCTACCTAGGCGACCATGTCTGTAGTGGGGGCGGTTGCTCTGAGAGTGTAGCAACTAGAGTAAGAATAGCCTGGGCAAAGTTCAGAGAGCTCCTACCTCTGCTGGCAACTAAGGGCCTCTCACTCAGGGTGAAAGATAGACTGTATGATGCATATGTGCGAACTGCCATGCTACACGGCAGTGAAACATGGGCCATGAATGCTGAGGACATGCTAAGGCTTGAAAGAAATGATGCTAGTATGATACGCTAGATGTGTAATGTCAGTGTGCATACATGACAGAGTGTAAGCATCTTGAGAGAAAAGTTGGGCATAAGAAGCATCAAATATGGTGTGCAAGAGAGGCAACTGTGCTGGTATGGCCATGTGTAACGTATGAATGTGACAGCTGTGTGAGTGCCACTCCCTAACTGTAGAAGGAACCTGTGGAAGAGGTAGACACAGGAAGACATGGGATGAGGTGGTGAAGCATAACCTTTGAAGATTGGGCCTCACAGAGGTAATGACAGGAGATCGGGACCTTTGGAGACATGCTGTGATTGAGAAGACCCAGCAACTAAAGTGAGATTGCAGCCACGCATCTCCGGCCCTGTTAAGAATAACCCTGATGCATCGGGTGATATATGCTTGAGAAGACCTGTTGAATCAAGTAAAACCAATATTGTAGCTGGGGCCAGTGCCCCCTGACTGGCTCCCATGCTGGTGGCATGTAAAAAGCACCATCCGAACATGGTCAATGCCAGGTCTGCCTGAGTGGCTCCCGTGCCGGTGGCACGTAAAAAGTACCAACCGAACGTGACCAATGCCAGTACCCACTGACTGGCTCCTGTGGCATGTAAAAAGCACCATCCAAATGTGATCACTGCCAGGTCCGCCTGATTTGCTCCTGTGCAGGTGACATGTAAAAAGCACCCGCTACACTCTCGGAGTGATTGGCATTAGGAAGGGCATCCAGCTGTAGAAACTTTGCCAGATCAGAATAGAGCCTGATGCAGCTGCTGCCTCTACAGACCTCGGTCAAACTGTCCAACCCATGCCAGCATGGAAAACGGACATTAATTGATGATGATGATGATAATGAGACACTGTAAAATCACTATATCCAAATTTGTGGTCACAAATTTCGAAAATCCTTTTGTGTTTCCCAACATCATATCTTGTCAAAACTGGATTTGGTACTGTCAATCACATTTTGCGGAAGGAAAGAAACAGATTTGACATTATTTCATGTGGAGATATTCGTATCTGAGTAGCATTAAGCCTGACATTGAATTTTTAGCAGAGCATCACCAGTCTCAGGGCTCACACTAGTTAGTCATTTTTTACATTTAAATTTAGGATAAAGTTGTATTTTAATTCACTTTTCTTTTGCATTTACATATACAAATTTTTTTTAGTGTTGATTAGTCATAATTACATTATATTTAATATTTGTTATCATTTTTTGGTGGGCAAATATCAATTAGCTTACATCAAAAATTGCTTTTAGGGGGCAATGGCCAAGAAAAGTTTGAGAACCACTATTCTATTCTATTCCTAGGCAGATTGTCTTTGTATTTTACCTATTGACGCCACAGCAAGAATGAGTGAGATTTACACATTAAAAATAGAAATAATTGGGAGAGATTTGGTTGCTTCACAAAAATTTTTGAGGGGTAAATGGGTAAGTATTGAGTCATACAAATATATGCAACACATGTTATTGATAATGATACCTTGAGAAGAAATAACTGAATAAGCTTGTTGAGGAAACACAAATCAAATATAATGGTTAATTTAGAATGAATAAATAAGTCTTTCTAATTTTTGACATAAAGCCAGCAATTTTGAAGAGAAGAGGCAACCTCATTGCTTCAAGCCCCCATTACTTGAGTGATATTTTATTTTATCAGCCCCAAAAGGAAGAAAGGCAAAGTGGATCACGGCAGATTGGAACTCAGAATGTTAAGATCCAGAAGAAATGCTACCAACTATTTTGTCTGACATGTTAATCATTCTATCTGCTCACCACCTTATAGAATGAGTAAATAGTAGAACCAGATTGAAAGACCATTATGGTGTAATTATGATGCATAGATGAAAAGGCAATTAAGTATAAACCTTTGACTTATAGTATTTATATCTATGTAAGAACTAATTATTAATTAGAAGATTATTGAATGTGGCAAATTACCAGGAGTGTCTAATAATATTTAGTTTTATATATACCTCTACATTCTGAGTTTAGATCCCACAACATATGACTTGATTTTTTATTGTTTTGAGCTGATAAGACTTCTCATCTAGAAAATTGGTTATGTAATTAGAGAAGAAATCATTTTTAGAAGTTATTGCATTTCATGAGGGTAGTGTATCTCTTTTTCTTTTTGGTCAGTGTCTTGTTTTCAATTCAGATTCCACTCAAGTTGGCTGTCTTTCATCCATTTGTATATAATACGTACTTGTAAGATATGGGAGTTGATACAAATAACAGTGTACCTTTCTTAGACAAAAGGCTCTTACAAATATAATTAAAAGTACCCATCATTATAATTGCTGTTGTAGTTGTTTCTGTTGCTGTTGTTGTTGTTGCATCTTCTACAGCTGCTGCAGCAGTAGTATCATTTTCTTTTTTTAACCAAGTTAGATTATATGTCTGTTTTGGATATTAAGCAACAATGTGGAATTATTTTTTGTTTTTGTGAGCATGTGTGAACTGTTATTTGCCGTTGTTATGTACAGACATGTGATACAGATATATATGTATTAGTTATATATGTGCATATATTAGATATATGTGTGTATTGGTTATTGGTTGCATAGAGCTGTTGGTCATTCTTGTTGTTTTCTTTGTTACACAAAGGTTTTTTTTCTTTCTCTCATATATGTGTAGAGAGTAAAAGTACATTGAAACATTTTTCTTATTTCATCAATATTCTTCCTCATTATTCCTATTACTCTTAATACTACTGGAACTATGGTATTATCCATGCTTTAATCTTATCTCAGTTTCTAAGTTTTTATATTTTGCAAAAAAAAAGTTTAGTTTGTTTCAAGATATATTTCTGTTTGCATAATTAACTTTATTTATATTTTGATATTTTATTTTATTTACTGTAAATGGTTGACTGGCTTGGCTAATATATTTCTGTCTGTATATCCACTTATGTTCCATAGTATCATTAGCCATGGTTACAGTTCCTTCCTCCTGGCCAAAGAATGCAAAAATAGTAGAAGACAAGAAAAAAAAAAAGGAAACAAAAAAATGTGCTATTTGTTTCTACTTTCTCAGTTTTGAGCTAATGAGGGAGACTTTGTGTACATGCTTGAGTTATTAGAAATAGCAACTAAATCTCATCCAAATCACACCCTACTATCTTTAAAAAGAAACAAAATAACACATTGGATAATATAGTCCTAGTTACAACCATGACAAATACAACAAAATGACTGGATGATCACAGGTTGAACATTTTGATTGTACATCTGCTCAGTCAAGGCTGAACAATAATTTACTCAACTTCGTAATCATACCATTTTACAATTTAGTAGTGTCTGAAGATTTAGATACTACTGTTTCTTTTTCTTTCTTTTTTTGTTTTATTTATTTATTTTAGAACTATTATTATTGGCATAAAGCAATGCATTTTCCACCACATTCCAACCTCTGGTCTACAGATGTCCTGTCTCTTCTCTTTGTTTCTGCTACAGTGGATTCTATTACTTGGAAGTGGCTGGTCTTATACCACACCTCTATTCAGACACTTCTAAACCCTTTGCTACACAAATGTTTTTCTCCTCTTTCATATATGTGTGTAGAAAGTAAAAATATATTGGGGCATTTTTCTCATTTCATCAATATTCAATATTCTTCTTCATGATTCCCATTACTCTTATTACTATGAAGACTAAAGTGCTATCCTTGCCACAATCTTATTATCTCAGTTTCTAATCTTTATATGTATCACTTATATTGTACCCATTACTCTCTAGGTTTGCCTCCAGTTATTCCTTCCTAGAACACAATAGAAGCTTAATCATTATGAAGTATTGATGCTGGTATCATGTTAAATACACAGGTCCTAAAACCATGTAAAAATCACTAGTGCTGGTGCCACATAAAAAGCACCCAGTACACTGTAAAGTGGTTGGCATTAGGAAGGGCATCCAGCTGTAGAAACCAAACCAAAAACAGACTCTGGAACCTGGTGCAGGCCCTGGTCTTGCTAGCCCTTGTCAAGCTGCCCAGCCCAGCCATCATGGAAAACAGATGTAAAATAATAACAGAGATAATGATTACAAAGAAGAAGAAGAAGAAGAAGAAGAAGAAGAAGAAGAAGAAGAAGAAGAAGTAGTAGTAGTAGTAGTAGTAGTAGTAGTGTTGATATTTCTAATTTGATTTTCGGTTTAGTGTTGGGGATATAGGAAATTTTCTCAGAAGATTTGTTAGTGAGGAGGGTTTGGTTGTGGTAGAGGACATGCATGTTAAAATGTCCTCCTTAGTGGAGAGGTTGTTAATCTTAATGAAAGGGCCTTTGACAAATGCTATTTAAAATGGATTTAGGGTAATTAGATTGGATGTTAATATAATCCTTTCTATTATAGAGACAAGGCCTGAAATTTGGGAGAGGGGCAATAGTTGATTACATTGACCCCAGTATGCAACTGGTACTGAATTTATCTGCAAAGTTGACCTTGGCAGAATTTGAACTCAGAATGTATTGGATGTTAATGTAATGTAGAGATTCATATGCTTATGGTAGTATAAGCTTCTAGTGAGTCATGGAAATGCTATTTTGTTGTCATGGATTAGCACAGTTGTGTTTTGGCAACTGCATCCAATCAGAGTTGGTTGCATAATTATAAATACAGTGTCATCTGTCCAGAAAGGAATTCTGTTCCAGTCTGTCAGTCAGCAGCTAGCAGAAGACTTCAACGTGAGTACAGCTGTCTCCGGTGGGACTTCAGAAGGACACTACCCCTGACAGCATTACTTCAACATGAACAGCTGTGTTATTTCACTGACTCAACGCTACAAGATTACATTAAGCATGCACAGCAAATCCCATTATTCTCTAAGGACGGAACCTGCCTGTTTAAACTTCTTACTACCTTTATTGCGGTATGCTTCTACCCATTTGTGTAATAGTAATTTGTGGCCTTCCTTGACTCTTACATACAACAATTGTCTACTCTCATTGCAACCCAAATAAATTATGATGTTTATTCTAATATAGCCTTCTGATGTATTTTCTCAATGCCTCACAGATGCAACTGTTTCATTGACTTTCGACATTATGTATTTATTTGGTAACATGCTAAAATTGGTAACACTTTACTCAAGTTACATTCGAACACAGAAAAAACTCCATTATAAGCTGGATTATAAGTCTAGAGAAATGTTTAAGAAATGAGCTACTTTAGTGCTATTTTTGAAAGAGGTCTTTCTTGCTGTTAAAATAATATCAATGTCAGAGCAAGAGGGGTATGCAGGTTTCTTACCAAATATTAAATCTTTGGAGAATGGGGGAGATAGAATCATAATAATAGAACTGGCGAAAAGCGGTATAAGCTTTGTTAGGGAGAGTGTGAAACCAAGTGATCATATACCCCATGCTGTTCTAGTAAAAAAGTGTATCTTTTACTATAGGGATAATCTTATCAAAAATGTGTATACTAACACATCCCAAGTCAGATTTAGTGAGGTAAATAAGTTCGATCAATGGCTTATTAGAGAAATCTGGCTACAGGATGAAGTGAGGGGAGTGTAGATGTGTAGGGTTCAGCTGTATCATGTATTCCAAGTTCAGATGGTCTTACTCTTTGTCCCTGGGTAAAAGGTAGGTACCTCATCTGGGATGCCTTAGTCTGTGACTCCTTTGCTCCCTCTCACATCCTGGATGTTACAGTAAATGGGAGGGTAGCTGCTTCTGTAGCTGAACGGAACAGAATCTTTCAATATCAAGACTTGTCAGTGAACCATTTCTTCCAGCCTGTTGTGTTTGAGACATTTGGATGGGCTGGGCCACTAACAGCAAAGTTTTTATCATCGTTGGCAGCTCACCTTACCAAAGTGTCAAGTGATTCCTGTGAGGGTGCTTGGTTGTTCCAACACCTAAGCCTCATCATCACCCATGGTAATTCTGCGAGCATGTTGGCTTACTTCAGTAGGTTCTGTTGAATCTTGTGGTGTGCAACCAATTGAAGCACTTAGTGTTGAATTGATGTTTTTTCTTTCTTTTTCTGTCTTTCTTCCTCTTTTTCTTTTTTCTTCTTTTTATTTTTTCTTCATTCATGCTTGTGTTTTCTTCAGTTTTGGATTTGTATTTTAATATGGTTTTGTATTATATATGTATCATATACATTCATGTTATATATGTAATTATTAAATTATCTAAATTTTCAATAAAGTCACATCCAAAAAAAGAAACAATATTCTATGCACAAGTTCTTATAAGTTACACTGCTGATCATTAATCTTCTTAAGTATATTCTGATTAGCTTCTGTGTAGTTCTTCTTTAGTTCCTTGGTGATGAGATCTATCTACATATTATTTAGGAGAATGTATAGGTTTCCAGTTTTGTCTGAGAATGTGTACATTTGGAAACTTTTTAATCCTAGACATAAACCTGGAGGGATCCTTGGAAATATTAATGTTTCAAAAATTTCATATTCCTGATCATGTGGAGTGAGTTTCTTTCAAATAAGCAAGGTGTTATAAGACTTTTTTTATATGTGATTAGCTTAAAGTATACCTTATTCATAGATTTATTGAATTTGAGCCTACCATCACATATATCCAATGACATCATTATCTTTTTTTTCTGGTGCAGTAATCCCATTTAGTATCTTGCAGTGGAAGAGGAGTGTCCTTGGATAAAGTGTCTAAAAATTGTTTATCCATAGTGTGTGATATCAGTAGGTAGTAGTCAGTAAATGGAGCCTAGAGACTGGAATAAAGTATGTGTTCACAAACTTCCATGTAAATATACTCCTTACACCTACTTTTGTTTATCTGCCTTTCTTACTTCTATATCCACTCAACAAAGATTGTTCTCATAGCCAATTTCCTACACCAGTACCAGATTTATTTGAACAGTACTTGGTGACTGTATATAATATAATATATATATATATATATATATATATATAGACAAAACTTACTTAGAAAAGAATGTGTGGCATTCAATCATATAATAATATATAAATATATGCATATATACATACATATATGTACATACCTACATATATATGTATATATACGTGCAGATATGGGTACAGGACATAAAAAAAAACGTTAAACACAATGAGAAACGAAAACATAAAAATGAAAACAGAAAACGAACTGTTTTTTTTTCGTTTGAAAAAAAAGTTTTTCTATGTTTTCATTTCTCATTGTGTTTAACGTTTTTTTGATGTCCTGTACCCATATATGCATGTATATATACATATATATATGTAGGTATGTTCGTATATGTATGTATATATCCATATATTTATATATTATTTAGATTATTATTATTATTATTATTATTATTATTATTATTA